>NW_005803911.1:0-93832 GCF_000240725.1 Microchloropsis gaditana
ATCCACAGGCCCACTCCACCGTCTCATTGCCTTTCGCCACTGACGCCCGTGCCTCCGCCAAATTTTTCCCATTCTCACGCACGACCAAGAGGGCAAGTTCCTCGGCATGCTGCTCCATCAGGTGCTGAAACCGAAACATTATGCTGGCCCGCGCCTTCATCGTCATCCCACTCCACGCTGGGAACGCACGTTGAGCGCACGCCACCGCTGTACTTACATCGGAAGCGTCTGACAGGTACACTTTGCCGATTTGGACGCCATCAGTGGGTGATTTTACAGGGAGGTAGTCCCCTTTTGAAGTCTGGTACTGCCCATCTACAAAATTTTCGCACACTATCATGCCGCCAGAACCGTGACCTTGGAAAAATAGAGGGGGGAAGACTGTCATTGGCACAAATATTGCGCAGTCACGTTTATGAGGGCGTCGCCTTCCACACCAGACGCGCACCGAATCCGGACTATGAAACCACACTACTTGGCATCGGCCTTAGCCCATGAACGCGCAGGAAACACAACACACTCGGGCAAGTGCATTATCTTGGCGATGGCAGTGGAGGTCGACCGTAATCGCGTCGCACCGGCCCCGGGGCCGTAATAATGGGTACCAAGTGGGCGATGGACCGCTCCAAGGCGTGGGGTGTGCGACTTGAGGCGGGCGGCGAGGGCGGAGGGGAAATTGAAGCACTGGATGCGGCCTGCTAGAGGGTCGATGTCGTCTTGCCCCTCCGTGCGGGGCGGTCGACAGGCGTCTTCGATAGTGTGCTCTCTTGATCCACACCTGCATCCATGCATCGGCATCGCTGCGGGCGTGGGCGTGTGTTTGTATAGTCCTGGATCCTGATCTTCAGTCCCGGACAAGAGCGGAGGAGAGCACTGAATCAGAGAGGGGAGAGAGATCTTCCCCGCCCGTGCTTAGCACGACGCGAAATCTGTCGCTCCCCGAGAGGAAGGTTTTACGGTCACGCACACCATATTTCCATCTTCGTACGACATTGTCACACACTGTGCACCGTCGTGGTGTGGCATAGGGCGGGATGCAGGGGGCAACCGCGAGGGACCCACGGGACGCCATCGAAAGATTTTAGGCTGCGGACCGCGAGACTGTCTTCAATGTCATGCCAGCGCGCAGAAAAATTCACTCTATACGCACACACATCTCTCGCAGGCGTAAGGCTACCTCTCTACCTGCTGCAAAAGTCCGCTGTGCGGTCGCTGTGGGATTTGTCAAGAGGACCAATTCGCTCGTTTGCTGCTTACCGAGGTCGACCAATCAGCTGCACTTCTGTCACCATGTGCCCCCTGCGCGTGTTTTTCGCATTGCTTCAGCTCCATATCCTATGTGTTTTCGGCTTGGGAGGGTACGCCTCTTCTGCCGGAGACGCTCGGGCAACCGGCCGCAACTGTCCTTTCCGGGGCTGGGCAGTGGGTAAGACCTCTGCAAACACAGCCACGAGTTCATGTGCTTTCGTGGCACCATCCCCGCCTTCTCGCAGCGCAGCCGCGCTCTCATCGACCACAAGCGAGGTTGCGGGGCCGTCATCGGAAGGGGGTTTCCGGACCTCCATGGGGCTGTTTGTGGCACCCACTACCGGACACACGGCGCACTCGTTGTCCCGGAGGCGCCGCGTCGGCCCCGCGCTGAAGCCGCTCTACGCCGCCACTGTGGCTGCCCCGACTGCCAGCATCCCTGCAGATGCGATCGCGGCTGCAGCGGAGAAAAAGGAGAAGGAGGCGAACAAGAAGAAGCGCAAGGCGACTTCCATGACCCCCTTGGAAGTGCACGTGATCGGCCTTTCTCACCACAACGCGGCGGTGGAGGTGCGGGAGAAGCTGTCCATCCCGGAGGCCCAGTGGAACGAGGCGGCCAACAAGCTCTGCGAGAGCGGGGTCATAGCAGAGGCCTGCACGTTGTCGACATGCAACCGCTTTGAGATCTACTTCGCGGCCCACGACTCGTACGCCGCCTTCCACGAGGCCACCGCCTTCCTGGAGCGGCACTCGGGCCTGCCGCAGAGCGTGCTGCGGAAGAACTTGTTCCTCCTGTCGGGAGAGGACGCGATCTGGCACCTGATGCGGGTCTCGGGGGGCCTGGACTCCCTGGTGGTGGGGGAGGGACAGATCCTCAGCCAGGTGAAGCAGTGTTACAACCACGGAATGGAGGAGGACGGAAAGGGTGGTAAGGTCATCTCTCGGATGTTGAACTCGGCGGTGGCGGCTGGGAAGCGCGTGCGGTCCGAGACGGGCATCAGCAAGGGGGCCGTCTCCATCTCTTCGGCGGCCGTTGAATTCTCGCAGCTCCGGTGCCCCAAGGACCTGGGCAAGCCCTTCGAGGACAGCCGCGTGGCCATTGTGGGCGCGGGCAAGATGTCGCGCCTCCTGATGATCCACATGGCCTCCCAGGGGGTCAAGGCAGTGACGCTCATGAACCGAGGGCGCGAGAGAGCCGAGACCCTGGCGGCGGAGTTCCCAGAGATGGAGGTGGCGGTGCGGCTCATGGACGACCTCTGGCCGGTCATGCACACCCACGACGTCGTCTATACCTCCACGTCGGCGCAGGGCTGCCTTCTGACCAAGGACAACATCCAGGCCTCGGGACTGGCCCCCGGGAAGGTGATAGTTGACATATCGGTGCCGCGCAACGTGGAGACGGAGGTGAGCGAGATCGAGGGCATGTTCGCCTACAACGTAGACCATCTGAAGGAGGTGGTGGACCGGAATACGGCCATGCGCAAGAAGCAGATGCTGGAGGCAGAGGACCTGCTGGTGGAGGAGATGGAGAAATTTCGCTCGTGGCAGTTCTCCCTGGGGGCTGTCCCGGCTCTGATGAAGCTGCAGGAGAAGGCGGAGACGATGCGCATGGAAGAGCTGAAGAAGGCATCCAAGAAACTGAACAACCTTTCAGAAAAGGAGCTTCAGACTGTGGAACGGCTCACGAAAGGGATCGTTAACAAGCTTCTGCACGGACCAATGTCGCACTTGCGGGCTACGGAGGATCTGGAGAAGAACCTCGTGGCACTCAAGACGCTGAAAGCCGTCTTCGAGCTGTGAGAGATGACACGAAGCTACATAGAGTACCCTAGAAGCATACTCATGTCCACCCTGTCGACTCGTCCAAGGCGTGTGAGGTGGGGTTTCTCAGGCGAGAGGTGTAGGATTTGTGAGACATGCGTGAGGACACGATCGTCAAGAGTGTCTTCTAGTTCATAATTCATCCAGCGTGTATATTGTCGACGAAGGAGAAGGTCGTGCTGTCGTCTCGCGAACAGTACCTGATTAGAGCCTTTGTGGTTGATCTGGTGGTAGTGCGGGCACAGTATTAGTAAGGAGGAGTAGGACCAAGGCCACATTTATGGCCATGGAGGAGAACTCAGGAAGTCTAAATCTTCAGCAGCGATAACATAGGGAGGGGAGCGCTATCTGATGTTTCCATGGCGCCTCCCAACAGGCAGGGACAGACGAAGCACACTCTGAAAACTCTTCTGGTGGTCCCGGTACCTTACCTCGAACGTGACGTGCCAGACTGCCGGCTACCATCGACGTTGCCTTAAAGAAAAAAGCACACGACACAAATGCCATTAAGGTTTAAGGATTTCAAAGCTTGTTTTAAGCTGTACAAAAGGTGTTCCCGTCATTGGTTTGGCTTCACATTGCAAAGAATTGATGTTGGGATCTCTTTCTTGCAAGGAGGCGGAGTCAACCTCCCGGTATAGAAGTAGCGGGTTTACCACTGAAAGGCAGTACTGTACTTTGCCATGGATGGAGGCATTTAAATGTGTATCAACATCATACTTCTTTGTTGTTATGCTTACTTTACCAATGAATGCGACCACCTAAAAGAAAAGACGCTATACTTACCATTCTCCGCAGGCATGCCGACATCTCCTTTCTTCTCTGTTGTACAGGGCTTCCTGAATGGGACTGCTGAGGTAAGCACGGTGAGGGAGGCTACGACACAACGAGAGATGTGCTTGCTATTCACAACATTTAAGCTGCATTTGATTTTATAGTGAAGCTAGTCAGTCATGGCGGGGTCCGCCGCAATTCCCCTCGATATAACTCTGCTTTGTTGCTTTCACATCAGCCTTATCAATGGGGAATTTTGGCCGGCTGTCTCGTCTACCTCACCGGAGTGGTGGTTGTCTTGTATTTGCTCGTCGCGGGTGGCTCTTTCGAGCGAATGCGAGAACAGGTGCGCACACGACAGGGACAGAAAGCTGGGATTGTCTTTTCCAGTGTTGGCAACAGCGCCCGTGTGACAGTATGGTGCCCGACCAACTCTCTTTGGCCTTTTCTCCATCATTTATCCTTCTGTGCACTCATGATACTCGTAGGCAGAGGCTTACAAGCAACTGGGTGTTAAGGCGCTCCAAGTCCCACTCACAAGCAAGCCTCGCTTGTACGAAGCCCTGCTTGAGGCTTCTCGATCCTTGCCTCGCAGACCACATTTAGATGAGGGGTGCCTACGGGGGCGCGGCGTGGAGTTGAGGCTCATAGAAACTGGAGACGAGGTGCAAGCAACGGATGAGAAGGGCGCACTGGCACGCACCTTGTTCGGGATAAGCGATGGCTCCCCCCGTTACGGACATGGCGGCTATGACCCGATCGAGCAGATATGGCGCTGGTTGCCAGAAAGCTTGGGTCCGCCCGAAGGGGCATCGGAAATGAGGAAGTTTCTGGACAGGACGATGCGGGCGAGAGAGGCGGATAGCGCAACGTTCTATGTGGTACGTGAGGCGAAGAGCATTTCTTCCGATTGCGAAGAGTACTTTACTGAGATTAGACGGGGCCGATAGCGAGAGAGGCAGAAGTAGGTCAAAGCACTGATATGTAATTATAGGTAGAAGTGGTGATGGGCTTCACAAGGGTGCTCACCGCATATGCTGAGGAGAGGTGTCGCCGCACGTCATCGCCTTTGCCATAATGTCTCATGAGCACCGATCGGTTAAACTATTCTTCCCTTCAGTTGGATCAGCCCTCAGGGTACGTCATAGGTATGGCCAGCATCCTGGAGAACACGCCTACACATCTGCGGGCGGAAATCGGTGACATTTGGCTGACGCCCGCGTTTCGAGGGACTTATGCGGGCTTGGAGGCGGGACAGCTTCTTCTTCGATTCCTCTTCGAGACGCTAGGGTAAGGGTCCTGGAAAAGAGGAAGTTCATGGGGCGTGCAGATTGTCTAGAGCAAAAATAAATGGAGTCAAGGGGGAGGCCGCTGGCGGTTTTCGTTGCTTTTTTTTAAGGGAAGATTGATATTGCGACGGGCAACATTCGGGGCCGATATTCATTTCCCCCCCAAAAAATATACATATGTCAGATACCGTCGGGTGGAATGGCGGTGCGATGCAGACAATTACGCTGCACAGAAAGCTGCCGAGCGAATGGGATTTGTCAAAGAAGGTGTTCTCCGTAAACACATGATTTGGCGGGAGGCGAATCGTGATACTGTCTTGTATGCTCTTACAAATTCAGATTGGCGAGATTCTGCAGCGAGTCAGATTGAGGCACGTCTGGAGAAGCTATTTGAAGATGTGAAGGGATTGCGAAAAACAGAAGCGAATGCAACGATAGGAACCGCAAGAGATGATTCAGCGTCAGCAAAAAAAGACAAGTAACATTTTTGTCCCTTCACATGGTGCTGTTGGTCCATATGCCCTTTGTCTGATATTGATGATTAGGGTGATTATTCTCCCTTTCTTTCTTTACCTTACACCTCATCTCACTTCTATTTCCATCCGTCGTGCAATCAAAAGAGCTTTTTTTTATCCTTTGACGGCCCCGCACAAAATCGGCTATCGAGGACAACGGACGTTCCGTAACGGCCCTGTCGTGAAACGCCGAGGAATTTGAATTCTATCGCTCGGGGGAGGGGAGCCGTATTCCACAACTTGTCGTGTGTAGCACGACGCTGCACAGCGTGGTCTATCAACATTGGATATTTGAAATCGCCTACACTACAGCGTGAATTAAGGTTCGATATATGTTAACCTTCCGCGAATGGTGATGTCCGCTTCGACGCAAAGGCTAGGCATTAGCTGTTCATCACGGAGGGGCAGCGGAAGTTGTTCGAATTAGGTAATCGGCACGACAGGTTCATTATTTTTGCTGACCATCTTAACTAACGTATTGGCGCATTTTATGCTGCCTTCTTCTCATTAATGTGGGTGCCCATGTCTGGGATAAAATCTAAACCCTCGTCACTCATGAGTAATTAATCCCCGACTAGACCCCATACATCAGGAGCGCTATCTAAGAGTGCCTGTCTCCACCATGGCCAACGCTGGAAAAATATGAAGATTCTGACGTGCGAGAGTGATAAATTTTAGTGGTGAGAACACACCTGGGCCGGTTTATTTCTCAGAAAGAAGTGTCGGTAACATCACGTTGCGGCAGCAAGTTACGATGTGGAGGCGACGGGCATCCACATCAGATACAGTGTCAAAAGCCGGGAGCCCCAGTGATGATGGAGGTCCAAAGCATGACGATATCACTAGGCAAGCCATGTCTCCTGCGTCGCTCAATCGATATCTTTGCCAGCGTGGCCTGTCGGGAACTCAAAATCGTAAGATGGCGCTTCTTAAGGGCCTCATGCCCATGGTCGCTAGCACGTTTCTCGTCTTCATCCTATTATATTGCCGGAGAGCAAATCCAGCTACCTTATCCCCGGCTCAAGGTCAGCAGCAGAAGGCGTCTCCATCCATTTTTAGGACGCTCCAGTCGCTTTCCATGTACCCGAACCTCTTCTTTTGGAATATGAAGCAGGCCGCCGAAGAGGTGGCGCTACAGGGCGCCTTGACATTCAACGTAGCACCTGCTCGTGTGGACTCACTTTTTGATAATTTGGATCCCCTGTCCGATGCGATGGGAGTCACGGCAGACGTGGAAATCTTCGATGATGCCTGGGAGGGTTTTTGGCTGCGTAACGGGAAGACGTGTCTTGCTCACGACACGCGCAGGCTGATGGAGGCTGTCAACTCCACCGCCTGCGATGTTGTGGTGCTGGTGGCGGGGCACGTGTACAATTTGGATCGGATGATGCACGTCTACAAGCCGACGACGGTGATCGGTAATCCGGCGGATAGACCAGTGATCAATGCCGCCGAAGCCGAACGCGCGTTCTTGGTGCACTCCGGGGCCACCTTTGATGTTCGCCACATCTTGTTTTATGAAGGTGACGGAGACCTGATTCGTAATGAAATCCGAACGCGCTTTGGGGGAGCTATTTACATGTCCATAGGGACGAGGCTTTTCGCATTTGACTGCCTTTTCACGATTCAGCCCGTGAGGGAGTCATTCATCAACAGTGCACCTGAATTTATATTCGGAGGAGATATACTCATGGAGGGCGGGGTCATGACGCTGGTGGGCTGCTCATTTTTTGCAGTGGTGCCGGGCTTTATCAACTCAGTCAGCACCGAGCTGGGCGGAGCCGTTCTCATCCTCTCCGGGGCGGCCACTCTGACCCTGGTAGGTGAAGAATGAGGGAGTACAGGGAACAGGCACTGTTAAGCTCGCCACCCTCGTATTGTTCACCTCACGATTGAGTCTCTATGGCACGAGAACACTGACTCGCCCCCCCACTTAATTTAGGTGAACTTCATGACCACTCAAATCTTCGCATACAATGCGGGCGGGGGCATGCACTTGACCGTGCTAGGAGGTTCATTGGCCATGACAGCGTGCACGCACACGGCAAACCTTGTATTTGCAGGACAAGGACTCGTGGGTCGAAACATCTTCCTGGGAGGGGGTGTAGGAGTTTTCACGAGTATAGCGGTGACCGATACCATGGCCTTTTTATCTTTCTGGGGCGCGGGATTCAGCATCATGATCGGATCAGGCCTGGGGATATTTACAGGCTCTGCGATCACTCTCAACGCTGCCTTTGCCCAACTCGCTGGAGTGGGTGTGGCGTTCGGAGTGGGGGCAGGCATGGCCCTTTTTTACGGAACAGCATTTGCCAAAAACCTGGGCATCGCCGTGTGGCACAGTACTGGCGTCTTCATTTTTTGTGGCGCGGGCAGGATAGCCTTGGTTGGCTGTGTCTTCGGGCATCAAAACGCGATAGCTTCATGGCAATTGCTGGGTGGGGCAGTATATCTTGGGACAGGGCAAGCCGTTTATGTAGGGTGTGCATGGGCGCGCTCGCTGGGTCTGGATTTCTTTGCGGGGTTAGGCGGAGACCTGTATCTCGGGGCTGGACAGATAGTGCTCGTGGAAGGAGTATTTACCAGCAACACAGGGATTACAGTATTTTTGGGCCAAGGCACGGAGCTCTTTGTTGCGGCAGGGAGTGCTTTCGTGAAAAACGTCAATTTTTCTGCGAATGCCGGAATCCACTACTTGAGAGAAGGAACTTTCAGCTTCGTTGTCGGGGGACGAAAGTGTGAAGTGACCACCGAAGAGAGCACAGGCTCTTTTAATTACCGTGAGAAGGGCTACGGACTGTGCTTCAAGGGTTTCGACGGGTCGGAAAGATCGGATCCCGAGGGAAGCGTCGCGCTGGGAATCGATGACGGCAATGTTGTTCCCACCCTTGTGGTCGAGAAGCTGCATGCACATCAGCAGTTGGGCGGCTGGCATGGCTTGACTCCATTGTATACACCCCCCCAAGTCATGTATGTGGGCTCTAACATCACTTCGTGCGCCTTGTGTGGCTTGGAGAACGTGGAGGTCCGAGGTCCGGGAATGGAGGGGTGCCCTGCGGGGACAGAAGAGGCCTGTCCGGCGGAGTCACCTGTATCGTCAGGACGCACGTCGGCTTTGATGGAACCAGCGACGGCAGCGGCAGATGTGGCATCCGGCAGCGCAGCCACTCCGTTCAAGAAAGCAAGAAAATTCTTCGGACTTGGGAGTCGTTTGCGGAAGCTTATCACTGGTGAAAAGGAAGATGATCCGATAAGATCAACAGGCACCGACGAAATCAAATCGAGTCATCACTACGACCCCGATGCTCTTCTTCCTGACTCCTATGTGGTAATAGCAGACCTGATGCTGGAGTGCCAGACCGACGGTGTGGAGGCCGGCTGTGGTATTTTATTGGAGACGTTGCAGGAAATCGTGGAGTCGTCTTGGCTTAAAGGGCTGGAAGATGAAGCAAGGGTGCATGTGGCCAAGTTTAAGTCTTCCGATAGCTTGCGTGAAATGCTAGGGATACCTTCAATGGATGGAGTGGCGGCGCCGTCGTCGACGGATACCAATATTCCGCAGAGCAAGCGTAGCAGCTCCGGAAATCTCTCTGAGCCGTCCTGCAATGGTCACGAGGCCTTCGTGGCGTACGCCCACACCTCAGACAAGAGCACCTACGAAAGCCTCAAGGCTTCTCTTTCATCGGCTACCGAAAGCGCCACCATCGGATCGGGCAGCGGTAGCACTTTAAGCGCGGACCTCGCCCTTCTCCTTTCAAGCCAGCAGCCTACCATCTGCACGGTGAATTTCACGCTGCAGGATAGTTTCATGGTGCCGGCACCTTTGGCGAAGTTCTCTTCTACAAGCACCGGTAGCAGCTCCAGCGCGACTGCCAGCAACCGGGCAAAAACAGCTTTCCAAGGTCTCACCCTGCCCCGCGTGTGGATTAACATCACCAGTCCGGTCATAACTCCACGAAAAACCTATGACATAGTCATATCGGAATTTGATGACAAGGACATCGTGGGGTTGCAGCTAATGGCCAAGCCCTCCAAAGACAAGAAGAAGTCGCTGTTCTTCAGCTCCACCCCCCGGCTTCTTCACACCTTCCAGCCATTTGATTCCGACAAGCACAATCAGACGTGGGCATGGCGAGTCTCTCCCTTGGTCTTTCAAGGCATGGCATCCGGCCCGTATTTCCTCAAGGCCTTCGACGTTCTTGAGCCCAAGCGCTTCGTCCTCAGCCAAGCTTTTCAGGTGGAGAGATCTGCCGCGGAACCGCGACAAGGCGCAGGAAAGGGCGCTGCGTCGTCTTTGTTTCCCATGAAGGCGGAGCGCATCCTCCACCGTCTCGATCCTCAAAATTCCCCAACCGACGCGCACCTGAGGGAAGACCCTGAACCCAAGACAGATCGAGAGACTCCGGTCCTAGAGAGCGACTCTAGACAGAACCACCGGCCGCGCCAGCTCCTCGACGAAGACAGTAGTGACAGAGACCTTCTCTCTATGATGGCCACCTTGTTGGCACTGCCGGAGGATACGTCGCTCATGGACGAGCTGTGGAAGGCCCTGCTCGCCTTTCCAGCTTCGCAGACAGCCCTCGCCGACGAAGGACTGGCTCGCAAACTATTGGAGCGAGCACCGGTTCTCCAGACCGCCCCATCCGTCGTGGCTCTCGATGCGGATGACGGGGCTGGGTGGAGAGATCCGGGTCAGGTGCAGGCTGCCCTTGGCAAGGCGATCGCCGATTTTGTTGATCTCTCCGTGTCAGTCCTCCGGCAGCAACGAGGGCGTGGGGACGGACCGAAGGGAATGGGGAAAGCCGACGTGTTCGATGGGCGAGAGGATCCCAATGATCACTGGCCAGCGAGGATCTTGGGAGGCTTGACACCCGAGGAGGAGGCTTTGGCGGCCCGTGTGGGCCGTGACGGGGATCTAGAGGCCATGGGCGAGCTCATGGACACTCAGGCTGCCCACCGCTTCGGCGGGATGACTATGGCGAGACTGAAAGCCATGGAATTGGGGGACGAATTTAAGGGCGGGTTAGCATCAGAGATTTTCCGGGACTTAATCGACGATCCCGAGATATGGCAAGAATTAGAGGCCTGAACTTACAAATATGCGGTTCGCCCCTCGCTGCATCCTTCAAAGCACGACCACGGGTCAGTTGATCTTCAGTCATGACTCCATGCATAGAATTAAAAAAAAATCGTGGAAAGACGCAGGAATTATATAGAACAAAGCACACATGGGAAAGCTGGACTTCCTTCAAATGGTGCGAAAATGGAAATACGCGATCGAAATAGTGTCAAAGGAGCTGTCCCAAGTCACGAGCCAAAGTAAAGGATACATTACAACACAATAGCTCTGGAAGAACTAGACACTCTTAAGATGTGGAATAATTTTACGTACACACGGGCTAACGCTCTGGGATAGCCCTCTAAGGCAGTGTTGCCGCACAATTACTTTTTCAGGACCTGTACATTACAATAAGGAAATGCCACCAGAGCAAGTGAGATGTTGGCTGATTAAAATAGTCCCTTCAAGCCAAAGCACGGGAAAGTATGCTGACAATCACACCCCTTACTAACAATTACCTGTTGTAAGACCTCCGCCTGTGTACGATGAGCCCCTAACTTCTTCAGCAAGCGCACATTTTCCTCACGCGTAGCTCGCGATGCCTTGTTCTTAGCAATGGTTCTCACTGTGGCTTTCTTACTGGACTTCAGTTGTTGTCGTCTTTTGGTTTTGTGCCCCCCTTTGTTTCTCCCCGCTCCGTTTTTTTGAGCCGCCGTATCCGTAGACCCCTGCGCCGATGTGTTCGTCGCGAGCTTATCTTGCAATCTCTTGAAAAGTTGCTTCGATAATGCTTTAGACATACCTGTAGAACATGAAGGAGGTTTTGAACGCTCTCAGTACAGATTATGCTTGGCGCGTCAATCCAGTAGTCGGTAGATTTAACCTCCTCTCCATTTCCTGATCAAAACCAGTAGCTAACTTCCACAAGAGATAAGTAATAGGGAGGGACAACAATTTCAAGCGTTAGGGCTCCTCAAAAATACTGGTAATGGAATATTGGTAGCTGGATTGTGTCCTACAGATCTGTCAAAAATGTTTCTGGAGTTTTGTACTTCGGTTGTGGTGCTAGTAGCTCCGCTACTTCAGTGTCTCAAATTGTCTTCCCATTTCACAAAAGCGGCAAGGCCCCGAAAAAATGTCACGTGCAAGATATGAGTAGTAGAGCAAACATAAATGTGGTAAAAAGTTTTAAAATCGACAAATGGGGTGTTTCTTTGCATCTTTATACCCCAAATGGACAGTGTCTTCTTGCACTCTGCCCTTACAGACTACACGGGATAAGGTTTCGTTTGCACATGTAATGGAGACAGAGTGCGGTGATAATGATGTGATTTGTGCGATTATGGGGCGTTCAATCGACCGAGAACTGTTGCTCTGCACGCGATGCTCGCGTGTACAATGTGTATGAGAAAGAGTCCTGTCAGTGCGAGACAATAACACAGGCGTGCGCCGCTTAAATGCATTCCGCTTACCCCATAGATACAATTGGAGATAAGTAAGGGTCTTATCCTAGCTCTGCTTTTCCGTCACGAAATGTCTCCGTGCTCTCTCCTGCAACTGATGGCCCTCTCAGTCCTCTTCATTCGTCGAGCGTCTCAAGAGCAAGACGATTCCAGAGGGAGGACACCAGAGAGGCGTCCGCCATGTCGTCCCGGTCTAGGTAGGAAAGAACCTCCAGGGAATTTTGTTTGTTGACGCGAGACCGGGGACCAAAGACAGAGAGCAAGAATTCGTCTTTGCGGCCTGTCCCTCTTCCTTTCGGCGTCGGCCTGGCGGGCTTGCCAGGCACCGGAATATCAGGCGTCCCGTCTCCCACGTTCTTGCGCTTGCTCCGGCGTTGAACAGGCGTGAACGTGGTATCAGGACTTTTCACGGTAAAAATTACATTGCTTGTGCCTCGGCTCGTTATCCCTGTTCCTATCGACGGCCTTGGCCGACGCGCCATGTGTGCATCCAGCTCTGTGGCCAAGCTCGTCGACGAGAAGGCAGCCTCGTAGAACTCCCTTTCTTGCTCAGATGCCCTTACGACGTACGGCCTAGAACCTATCTTGACACCTGAATCCAAATCAAGGCCCCTGAGAGAAGAGGGTGACCCGGCCACAGAGTTCATTTCCCCATCCAGACTGCTTCCGCCTTGCATTCGGCCGGCGCTACCGGCGCTCTTTCGCCTCTTTTTCTCCATGATCTTATCAACTGCCTCAGCCCTCTCCGCTTCACATTCAGCAACATTTGCGCAATTTTGACATTTACAGGAAGGTTGGCAGGTAAAGCCTCCTCGAAAGCACTCGCAATATAATTTGAGACAGCGGGATTTCTTGCAGCAGCAGCTGCCTGAGGAGGGAGTCCCTTCTGATCTCCTTTCGCAGTAGGAATTCTTCGACCCAGTGGTGGGAGTCTGGTATTGCATACCCGCGTCCAAAACGCGGACTGGCTCGGAGGCAGGGGCACCAGCGCTAAAATTCTGGATGCCTGAGAAAGGTTCTTGGGTGGAGGGCATTAGGACACGAGGCGCACTCAGGCAAGGGCGAGAGGCATTCCCTTTCTTGCGGTCCGAAGAGAAAACAGAGGGACTCTGAGACAGTGTAACCATGGCCATGGCTTCCAAGACTGGAGATCCAGGAGCGAAGCCCCCTCGAGAGGCAGTGGTTGTCCGCGGGCTCTGTGGCGGGGGCATGCCGAAGTTGGTTTGGGGGGGGCTGGAGGAGGCTTCGCGGGAGGGAATCATGGCCGCGATGGCTTCCAGGAGGGAGGGATCAGCAGACAGGGAGTGCTGAGGGGCCTTCTTTTTGACTCGAACTTGGATGCCGCCCCAGTTGGAACCGCCTGGGGAGAAAGGGACGCAAAAACAAGTCAAAGAAGACACTCGTGCACATCGGTCATCGCGCTCTCTCTGAGCGAAACGATGCACATGATTTCCAGGTTCCATTGCTATTCGCCCCAAACCCCATGCTTACCATGCTTGTTCATTGGGATCGTTTTCACCGGCGGGGGCGGTGGAAGATTTTGGCGTGCGCCCCATAGCTTTATCCCAGTCGCCTCATTCAAAAGCACTTCCGCGGCATGAAGCCGCTGCTCCTCATCATCCTTGTTTTCTTGCTTCTGCCCCGACACAGAGATTGCACCATCCTCTTGTTCCGCACACCCCTTACAATGCCCCCCGAGCTCAATTTCGCATTTGTCACCATTAGTTTTGCTCTTGTCAAGGTTGCTCTGAATAGGGGTGCCTCGGTTCTTGGAGCTAGCAGTCCTCCCGTTCTTGCAAGCAAAGTCATTCTCATTGATACTCTCAGCACCTCTACCAGCAGAAGAGGCCAAGAAGCCCTCGTAGTCTTCGGCCTGCTGCTTAAAAGGTGACCGGGACACGAAAAAGTGGGACTCTCTCATGATGCTCCCCTGTAAGGCCGCCGCAGGACTCGCAGGCGGGGCGGCTCCCGGCCCCCCCCTCGCCACACGTTGCGTCTCTGAGTCCAAAGAAAGCCAGACACAGGAAGCTTTTTCATCACATGTTCCCGCGAAATCAAGCTTCTTACTGTATGCTTTTTTCTTAGTCTCTCTTTCACCAATTGTCACTCCTGTTGCATCACGGTGGAGCACCTTGGATGTCGTAGCCTCCTGGACATGCCTATTTAGAGTGTCCTTCTCACTGAGATTGGTGATGCTGGAGGACTGCGGCATGGAAGAGAAAAAACTGGGCATGGACGGGGGATGTTGGCTGCTCTGACAGTCATACGAGTGCGAGGAGAGGCTTTGCAGGGCGGGGGATTGGCCGGGCAAGGGAGACCATGAGAACTGACTGGGGCTGAAAAACCTGAGTGTTCAGGGTTGAAGGATGAATGAAGGAAGTAAAAAAATATGTGGAGGATGCTACGTTTATATGAGTCGCAAACAATCGCAAAAGGAATCGAAATGCGGTCTGTCCGAGAGGCGACTGCGAGTTGGTGACGCCAATCAGAAGAGAAGAATGAAACGACACCGAGCTCGCGGACCGTAAAATTTGCTCACCGGTTATAGTTGACAGACGGACTACCATGACCGAGGCCTTGAGGTGTGGGGAAGCCCATTAGATAGTCCCGTCCTGCTGGGCCCCGTGGCGTGAGACAGGAGGACCCTTTCTTCGCAAGTCCTGGAGAATTGGTTATTTCCCACAGCGCCTTGGCTGAGGTCAGCCAGAAGTGTGAGGGATAGTGAGAGGTTGTTATGGACAGTAAATAATGCCATGAGGTATGCGAGCAGCTCCTGCAAGTTTTCAAATTGTGACAGATCGACTTCCGTCTACTCTGTCGCACTTACCTGCTTCGGATTCATCCTCTAAGGAGGGAGACTGACGTGCAGCCGCCATGATGGCCGCTTGAACGACAACTGTGTTTGCCTAATTGCTGATTACAGAGAGAAATGAAGACATGAAAAGAACGCGGATGTGGGCCTACTAGGGCCATCGGATGAAGAATCAAACGAGATAGTTGCCAGCAGAGAAGCTTGCACGCGGGACAGTAACCCTGACAGTGCAAACCGCGGTTGCTGCGAATCTCATCACTCCAATATGCCACCAAGTGTAACTTTGCATAGTTTATTTTCCTTTGAAAAATTCGCAATAAAAACGGAAGCTGCTCTTGCATTTTTTTTTCTCATTGCCTTGGGCTTGGAACGAGAGAGGCACAGACGAGATGATGAGGGAAGAAGAGGAGCTCGCGGGGGCCCCGGATTGATCGTTGCTTTTCCGTAATTTTCCCGTGCTTCTTAACTGAGCGTTAGCTACCCATTTACGTCGATTATAAAATATGGTGATTGTCAAAGTGGTGACTGGTCGCATTCAACTGACTTGCTGTCATCGGCAACAAGTGTTGCAGACCAATCATGACTCGCAGCACTTTTTTTCCCGCGCGATTTCTGCACGGCGATGCTTTGGAGAGAGTCGAAAGTGTTGAATGGCTTCTGCAAGCAGGACTCGCGAGTCATAGAGAAAAAGTTAGCGAGCGTTTAGCACTTCGCAATGTAGGTAGAGGGATAATTTAACGCATCCATATATTTTTCGAAGAAATTGGATCGTGATTCATGGCTCAGAAGTGTACACCGGAAAGGTACGAATACCAGAAAGGGCGGGAAAAGCAAAAGAACAACGTGACTCACATCCAGTAACGGACAAATTGCTCCTCGCCGCACACTGGTTCCGAGCCGCTCAATTTCTATCGCACGTCGGATCGCATACTCTTCCTGTTTCCGTTATGCAGGCACATTCATTCTGTTCAAATTCTCAAAAGGGTAGCACGACGATGGTATGAGGAGACCTAATGACAAAGATCAGGTACCTCCGAATTATGTGACTCAAAAGGCATAATGGAAACAAGCGGCCCTGCCAACGATAATCCAAGACGCTCAAACAATTTTCTGAAGAAATGCTGCATAGTGTAAGCAAAGGTAGTGGTCGTAAGATTAAAACAACAATTAACAGAGGATATAAATCTTAATACTATCGATTGTGATGAAATGCTGTTTTTGTAGCATGGGTCGCAACAGAATGAGAATGACGGAAAAAGGGCGCGAACCGGGCGTGAGAGATTTTTCGGTAGATTTTGCGTTCTTCACGCAAAACGGTGGTATCGAACACTTCTCATGCCACTTCTGGAAGTCAGTGACAGTGGTGATCCCTCATTGACAGCACTTCGGGCATTCTCTGCTAGCTGCCGAGTCTTGACAATCTGTGGAGGTGCCCGCCCGCCCGATCGCCCACTCGCCAACAACTGTTTGCCGTTCTTCATTTCCCACCCTCGTATTTCTTTCTTTGTGTACAACTAAGAGACTTTATATCCTGTACAGGGCGATGTCCAAAAAAGGGGACGGTGGCAACATTGAAGCGAACAATAGTAGGGGCTCGACAAATGGTGCATCGAGCAGTACCAGCCGGCGACCGGGGCGGAATTATGCCAATGCCAGTCAAGCCGCGCGGCTGCAGAAGTCCCAAAAAGCATCGGCGTCCCGATATCGCGCCCGAGAAGCGGGTGACGAATTCGACATTCGCTTTGGTTATTCACGCTTCGAAGAAGGTTCGCCGCGTTTGGGTTGGTTGCTGGACATGAACGCATCCACGGTGCCCGACGAGGAAGGCCGAGAGCGCTCAGGCATGGACCTGTACTTTTTGCAACAGGATGGTGATACATTCAAGGTTACCACCTTTTATGAACCTTACTTCTATATAGGCTTGCGAGATGATCGTTATATAGCAGAGGTGGTGCAGCTTTTGCAGCGAAAATTCGATCAGGTCGGAATGACCATCCTGGCTTGCGACAAGGAGGACCTGGACCTGCCGAACCACTTGTCGGGGAAGCTACACCGCTTCCTTCGCTTGTCCTTTTTCAACGTCTCTGAACTTATGGAAGTTCGTTCTGTCCTCTTGCCACTGGTGGAGCGCAATAAGCAGCGGATGGCAGTGGGGTTGGCCGGCGACGCGCGAGAGGGAGGAATGGAGGGCCTTGGGCCCGGCGCTGGCGCCCGGCCACCCGACGACTTCTTCGAGACCTTGGTGGACATTCGGGAGTATGATGTGCCCTACGTAGTACGCGTGGCTATTGACTTAGACCTTCGCGTCGGGGCTTGGTACACGGTCACGGCGCGCGGGGAGCACGTGGCGCTCAAGTGGGAGAAAGACATCATCGAGAAGGCCGAGCCCCGAGTGCTCGCCTTCGACATCGAATGTACCAAGGCTCCCCTCAAATTTCCAGACGCAAACGTTGACCAGATCTTCATGATATCTTACATGGTGGACGGGCAGGGCTACCTTCTTATCAACCGGGAGGTGGTGGGGGAGGACATCCAGGACTTCGAGTACACGCCTAAACCCGCCTACGCCGGGCCCTTCACGGTCGTGAATGTGCCGGACGAGGAAGCGGTCCTTCGAGAATTTATCCGACACGTGCAAGAGTTGCGGCCGCAGATCTTCGTCACCTACAACGGAGACTACTTCGACTGGCCCTTCATGGAAACGCGCATGGAGGCGTACGGGATCGAGATGTCGGCGGAAATCGGGGTGGCGGAGTCCCAGGGAGAGTATCGGGGCCGGGCTGCGGTGCATTTGGATGCCTTCCACTGGGTGAAGCGGGACTCCTACCTCCCGCAAGGGGCCCAGGGGCTCAAGGCCGTGACCAAGTACAAGCTGGGCTACGACCCCGTGGAGGTCGACCCGGAGGACATGGTCCGCTTCGCCCACGAACGCGCCACCGAGATGGCTTCCTACTCGGTCTCGGATGCCGTGGCTACGTACTACCTCTACACCACCTACGTGCACAACTTCATCTTCTCCCTCAGCACCATCATCCCCATGAAGGCGGAGGATGTCCTGCGCAAGGGCTCGGGCACGCTCTGCGAGACCCTCCTGATGGTGGAAGCCTTCAGGGGCAACATCGTCTGCCCGAACAAGCAGGTGGAGGCGCCCATGCGCTTCCACAAGGGACACCTTTTGGAGAGCGAGACGTACGTGGGTGGCCACGTGGAGTGCCTGGAGACGGGCGTCTACCGGTCTGACATCGACTACAAGTTCCGGCTGGTGCCCAGCGCCCTCCAAGCTCTCATTGACAACGTGGACCGGGACCTGCGGTTCGCCGTGGAGGTGGAGGGCCATGCCAGGGTGGAGAACGTGGTCAACTACGCCGAGGTCAAGGCGGAGATCATCGAGCGGCTGGCGGAACTCCGAGACACGCCGCTGCGGGACGAACCCCCCTTGATCTACCATCTCGACGTCGGTGCCATGTACCCCAACATCATCTTGACGAACCGGCTCCAGCCTTGCTCGATCGTGGACCAGTCCGACTGCGCGGCCTGCGACTTCAACCAGGAGAAGAACCAATGCAAACGGCCCATGAAATGGGTGTGGCGCGGCGACCACCTGCCAGCCACGCGGTCGGACTTCGAGCAGGTACAGGTCCAGCTGGCTTATGAGAGGACGAGCACAGGGGAGGCCTATCATGCCTTGGACCGCGCAGAACAGACCCGAAAGCTGCGGGAGCGCCTGAAGCTGTACTCGCACAAAGTATACAAGAAAACAAAAGTGACCGTCCAGGAAGAAAGAGAAGATACTGTCTGCATGCGGGAAAATCCCTTTTACGTGAACACCGTGCGGGCGTTCAGGGACCGTCGCTATGAGTACAAAGTTTTGACGAAAAAATGGAAGAGCGTGAAACTCAAGGCCGAAGCCTCCGACGATGCCTTGGGCCGTAAGGCGGCGGAGGACAAAGAAACGGTCTTCGATTCCTTGCAGCTTGCTCACAAGTGCATTCTGAACTCTTTCTACGGATATGTGATGCGGAAAGGCGCGCGATGGCGCTCTATGGAAATGGCGGGGATCGTGACGGACACGGGGGCCCGCCTGATCACGCAAGCGCGAGAGCTGATGGAGCAGATCGGGCGCCCCTTGGAGCTCGACACGGACGGGATCTGGTGCATTCTCCCGGTTTCTTTTCCCGAGAACTTCACCCTTCTGACTGCGGCCGGCAAGAAGATCCCTTTGTCCTACCCCTGCGTCATGCTGAACGCGGACGTGCACGAGAGGTACACCAACCACCAGTACCAAGACCTTGTCGATCCTGCCACGCACCGCTACGCCACCCACTCGGAATGCTCCATTTTCTTCGAGGTCGACGGCCCCTACCGTTGCATGGTCCTCCCGTCCTCTACTGAGGAGGGAAAGCTTCTGAAAAAGCGGTACGCTGTCTTTAACAAAGACGGGTCCCTGGCCGAGTTGAAAGGCTTTGAGCTGAAGCGCCGTGGAGAGCTGGAACTAATCAAGGCCTTTCAAGGCCAGGTTTTCGAATGCTTCTTGAAAGGGAGCACGTTGGAGGAGTGCTACAATGCGGTGGGCGATATCGCTAATTTCTGGCTGGATGTGCTGGACTCGCGGGGAGAGGAACTGGATGACGAGGAGGTGGTGGGCTTGATCTCGGAGAACAAGACCATCTCCAAGACGCTGGACCAATACGGCGACCAAAAGGGGGCGTCTTTGACCACGGCCAGTCGCCTGGCGGATTTCCTCGGACCGGACATGGTGAAGGACAAGGGCTTGAACTGCCGTCTCGTCATCGCCAATCGACCCCATGGCGCACCTGTCACGGAGCGTGCCATTCCAACCGCCATATTCTCCACGGCACCGGGCGTTCGCAAGCATTTTCTCCGAAAGTGGTTGAAGGACAGCGCCATGTCCGATTTCGACATCCGCTCTCTGATCGACTGGGACTATTACAAGGAGCGGTTGGGGAAGTCGATACAAAAGATCATCACCATCCCAGCCGCCATGCAAAAGGTGCCTAATCCTGTTCCTCGTGTCCTGCACCCTGACTGGCTCGATAAGAAGATCCGAGAGCTCACAGACGGGTACCGTCAGCTCAAGATCAGTAACCTCTTTGCTGCGGAAAAAAATGCAAAGGGGGGTGTTGGAACCCCCGGTAAGCACGCATTGATGGACATTGAGGACACGATGGGAGGCTTGAGTCGGGGCAAAGGATCACCGTTGAAACCTTACACTGCTGTGGTACGTCGGGCAGGGCGGAAACTGGACGAGGAGGGTCACGATGAGAACGACAGCACGGAGGCAAACGGGAAGATCGGTCAGGACGCCGCTGTTGAGGATGTGCCGAGGCCGATCCAGGAGGCGAAAGCAGTGGGAGAATCCGCGGGGATGCCTGCCTCCCGGAGACGTTGCCCGGCCATTGGGGAGGATTTCCAAGGATGGCTGGCCTTCCGTAAGGCCCAGTGGAGGGAAGGGCGCATGGAGCGGCGACTGGAGGCTCGGGGTCGACGGGGGGCGGTGGGCAACCGTCGTCCCCGACATGGTGAGGGTGTCGAACCGGGCACGCAGGGCGTGACAAAGCGGCAAAATGTGGCGTCTTTTCTGAAGGGCGCGGCGTTGGCCGTAACACAGGGTTGCTGGCAGGTGATAGAAATCCGAGAGTCTGAGCTACCCGGTGAATTTGTGGTCTGGGCGATGACGGGGCAAAAATCGATGCAGCGCTTGCACCTGAAGGTTCATCGCACCATGTACATCACCAGCAACATGGATGACGAGGTCGGCTTCCAGAAGATCAAGGGTCGGAGAGTGACGCGCTTCCTTCCCCACGGGTACCGCAGCCCCTACACGTACGAGGTGACCATGGACGAGCGGCGTTTCTTGAGCAACGAAAACAACCTGGCGCGGTGGCTCTCCACCGCCGGCGTCACGGGGGTCTACGAGCTGCAGACTCCCCTGTGGTTCCGAGCCATCGCCAAGGTAGGCTGTCTGGCCCAAGTGAGCAGCCGGTACCAGGGTGGCGCGGGCGGGGGGAAAAGCGGAAGCCGGGCGTTCAGACTGGAGGATCTGGAGAGCCTGTCCACCGCCTCCATGCCCTACCTGCACCCGAGCACAGCCGTCTTCCGCAATTTGTACGTGTACATCTCGCAATCGGCACGACGTGCGCTGGTGGCCCTCTTCGTCCTCGGGGGCGACAACCGGGACTTGGAGCTCGAGAGTGCCGATGCCGCGAACTCTGTGCACTCGATGCGAGCCACGGCGCAGGTCTGGCTGGCGAACCCCTTTTCCACCGCCGAGGCACGCCCGCCCCTGAAGCGATTCTTTGCCAGGTATGCGCCCCCGGGAGTGGCCTGCACGTTCTCCTCTACATACGTGGCGAGTTTGAAAAGTGCGTTGGCGCAACTGAACGCGGCACTGACGGGTTACATTCAAGAGCGACATGGGCCGACGGTCGTGCTCTCCCAATCCGTGCTCGACCTCTCCATTCTCCGACGCTCCGTCCCAGCCTTGAATGACCTGCCTGTTGTGAGCATGCCGAGTAACGCCGACGACAACCGGTACCCAGCTCTCAGTTGGCAATCCTACTCGACCCAGCGCATGATCCAACGCTTTTTGTGCATGCCCGGGTGGCTGCAAGACCGTCTTCAGGCGGCGCGTTATTCCCACCTGCCCCTGGGGAATCTAGGCCTGGACCCGCAGCGGACCATGGCAGATGTGCTCCTGGGCCGGCTTTTGCACGGGAACCGGCACGTCTTGTGGGCGTCCGAGGGCACTCGCCCCGATCTGGGCGGGGCGGAGGACGACCAGAACGACGCCTGGGCCGACGAAGCCTCTAACCCCGTCATCCGAGTCCCGGGCGCCTACCGAAAGGTATGCATCGAACTGGAGATAGAAGGCCTGGCCGTGCTCAGCATGCTGAGTGCCGTAGAGCTTGAAGAGATGGATGGAGCACAGGGGCTCGCCACATCAGACGTGGCACAGGGGAACGGCGGTGTGGCTGGCCCCGGGGGGGAGAGCGCGGGCGCAGGTGGGGGCGACGATCGGGCCTGCGCCAGTGCGTTCCGGCTCCTGCGCGTCTTGGTCGAGACCTGGATGGGGGAAGTGGAGAGGGTGGGAAGCCTGCAAGCAGACGCGCTGGCCACGAACTTCTGGCGGTGGATGTGCGACGCGGACTCCCTCTTCTACGACCCGGCCTTGCGCCGGCTCTGCCTGATGCTCATTAACAAGTACTTCCACCGGCTCGTCGCAGAAATGCGGCGCTTGGGGGCGCAGGTCATCTTTGCCAACGCCCAACGCATCATGATCGCCACGAACAAGGAGGACATGGCTTCGGCCCACGAATATGCCAGCTTCGTCCTTCGCACCGTCCTCTCCCGCCGGATCTTCTCCCGCCTGCAGATCACGCCCGTGCGCTACTGGTGGCAGCTCTTCTTCTTCGACGAGCATAACTTCGGCGGCCTCGGGTACAAAGACCCGGAGGCAGCAGCTGCTCACCGCGCTGCCCTCAAGGCGGCCGCCGCCGCGGAGGCTCAAGAGGCGGCGGAGAGGACGGCAGCCATCGCGGCGGCCGAGGAGGCCGTGGCTCTGGCGGCAGTTGAGGAGGCGAAGGTGAGGCGCAAGATGCGACGGGAAGGGCGGGGAGGGGGGGGGGAGGGCAGGAGAGGAGACAGGGATGGGGTGGAGGAGGACGTGGAGGAGGAGGAGGAGGAGGACGACGACGACGAGAGCGAAGGGGAAGAGTGGGACGGTGGGGGTATGTTGGGCAAGAAGCGGGCGTCTGTCGGGGGAGGAGCGGACGAGCAGAGCAAGGAGGAGTCCGCTCCCCTGTCTCAGTCCGATGCACGCCGTCGCCGTATTGTGGAGGAGGAGGAGGAGGAGGAGGAGGAGGGAGAGGAGGTGGTAGGGAGTCAAAGCTCGACGGAGGGTACTGGATCTGCTCTGGTACAAGGTCGAGCAAAGAGTCGCCTGGAAGAGGTGGGAGAAGAAATGGGCGACGGACGGGGCAGGCTCACTTCGCGGGGAAGAGGGAGCAGAGGCGGACGTCGATGAGGAGGACTACGACCTGCAGAGCCACTGGGACATGCTCAACTATTTGCCTGCCGCGCTCAGGCACCCTTTCGACTACGTCGTGGCCACCATGCTGGCCGACCATTTGCGCGAAGAGCGCGACCGTAAGGAGCATCGGAAGGAGCGACTGGCAGCACTGGGAAACCGGCTGCTGGGAACAAGTCAGGGCCAGGAGGCGGAGGCGGAGGAAGAAGTCGAAATGCTGCAGAAGGAGGAGGAGAATCACGAAAGGAGCATGGTCAGGTTCCTGCAGAAGATGGTGGAGGGCCGGCTGACACGCACCCTCCTCCGGACGGTGCAAGACATCGACAACGAGTTCCGGGGGCCCGAGTGCTTCCCGGCGACGGTGGGCGTCCACCGGCAGTCGACTACGCCGGCCTTGGAGTTCGTCAAGGTCGTGTGCGGCCTTCTCAAGCTGGACTCGGCCGTGGAGGAACAAGTGGTGGTCCTTCGCCGGCAGCTCCTGGCCCAGCTTGGCGCGAAAGAGTTCTCGGAGCAGGGTCTCTCCGCGGACTACTGCCGTTCTTTCGTGGTGCCCGACCTTATCTGCGCCTTCTGCAGCCATTGCCGGGACTTGGACTTGTGCCGCGACGAACAGCTCTTGAGCGAGGACCCGGACCGGTGGTGGCGCTGTCCCCATTGCGCGAACCGTTACGACGTGGACCGCGTGGAGCAGCTTCTCATCACAGCGGTCGAGCGACAGGTCACTCGGTACGCCCTCCAGGATCTTCGGTGCGTGAACTGCCGACGCGTAAGCACTTTATCCATGAGCGACGTTTGTAAATGCTCAGGCCGGTTGGTCGGCGACGAGAAGCCGTCCGAATTCCAGGACCTCATGGCGACACTTCGTCGCATAGCTCTCCAGTACTCGCTCGCGGGGCTGAAGGAAGCCGTAGATTTCGCTTTGCGCATTGCCCCAGATACCGAGATAAAACATGATCTTGATGATTTACAACATCAATTTCAGCAGCAACAGCCTTTCGTCTCCAACTGAAAAAGTCGACCCGGAGGCACGATCAACTGTTGGCAAGATCTTTTATGAGCAGGTATTCGATAGGACCACGAGTCAAAAATAGTATGAAGCAGTGCGATACAAGGCATGAAAGAAATTATCTAGAAAAACGTTAAGAACGCGACACAACTACGAATTTTCATGGCCCATATTATGGGAAGGAAACCCAGGGATCGAGTCTGATGCATCCCCGGCTGCTACCACCACAAGGCTCTTAGATCCATCATCTCCTCCTTGACGAACGGCAGACGTTGTTTCTCATGCTTTCACACACTACCCTCAATAATTGTGTTCCTTTAAGAGTAAGATGGAACATACTGAAGAAAAATAAGTCCATGGTAGCGCTCTGCGATGAAGTGCAGCGGCGATCGGAGGGACGTTAGACTAGGAGGGGGGGGGGGGGGGGTAGGGTTGGGTTTCTGCCATAGTCGTTGACTCTTCTATACTAAAAGGTTATGTGTGTGGCACTCTAGCTCGTCTATGGATGTGATATACCGTATATCCTTTGATCATTATTATGCTACATTTCCAAGGTCACTTATCGGTGGTGAGGAGCGATGATGAGTCCTCAGGAATCATTCCCGGAAGCAACTTCAGAGTCGAAACAGCCCCGAGGCATGAGAGTGTTCATCATTGGCAGCGAAGCTGCTGGATATTTGCGGTTTCGAATTGAATGCTGCGAATCCTTTCGCGGCGAACTGCTCAATGGGGGGGAGGGAGACTCTCATGTGGATCGGACAGGGCTGCTGCTCTGGCCCGGGTCTTTCCTTCTATGCGCATACCTCCTGTCCAGACGCAAGGTCTTGGTGGAAACCTCTGTCATACAGCATGTCGTAGAGCTAGGGGCAGGCTCCACAGGTCTAGCGGGACTGCTGTTGTCCCATTTGTCGCTTCCTTCAAACCCCTTTGGACCGAAGAACCCCGCAAGGCGACGCATCACGTTGACAGACGGGGACCTGGAGAGTGTGACACTCCTGCAGTGTAACGCCAGGAACCACCACCGGGAAGCAGACATCACTCTTTGTTCCTCAAAGTTCGTTGACTTCTCCGCTGCCCTTACCGCGGAACTGGCCGTCATGCGGCTCCGTTGGGGTAACAGGGAGGAGGCAAGTTCCTTGGTGCGAGGTGAGGAGCCTCCTGTATCGCTTATAATTGGCAGCGACATCCTCTACCCTTCAATTTCTCAAGACAATATCCGCCAACTTTTGCAGTGTGTTCGAGTGTTGTTGCTTTCAAGGAATGGGAAGGAAAAGACGACGGTTGGGGCTGCGAAAGTCAGGCCAAGTAAGGAACCTCAGCCGCGTGGGCGGTTTGTATTGAGCTTTATCGACAGAGACAACAAAGCAACTCTTCGTAACTTTGTCAACGCGCTGCGGATAGAAAATTATGAGGTCGAAGATGTAATTGATGGGACAAGTTTACTCGTAGAAGGGGATGAAAAAATTTCGGTCGAGGAAGAGGAAGAAGTGGAGGAGCGAGACAGTGAGGCAATTCAGAAGGATATGGGATTAAGTGAACACACGCGACGTCGTACGGTTCCGATGATGATGGGGGGCGTGGTGATGGTGCTAAGGCCTTTAACAGGTGATGTGATAGGGGGAGAAGGGGTGGGAACTGCCGAGCACGGGCCGTCCTGGGCAGATCGCTGGTTTAGGGACCTGTGGGAGGAGGCTCCTCCTTGCGAGGTTGAGGAATGGGAGCCGCCTTTGTTGACTGACGAGGCGCATGGTGACTGACAACAATACTCAAAATGTGAAATAATGAGAAGCTAAAAGGCACGAGGGAGGGTGCCTATTCTCCGGGCTGGGGTATGTCCTGTGTGTGAGGGAGGGCAATCCATCCATCTGCCGAGCGACGTGTCCGACGGCCGCAACGAGTCAGCACGTCTTCTGGCTACACGCTTCATTTTGCCAACTTGACCGAAACCTTCCAGCACACATTGGCCTTTTGCTTAATCTTCTTCTGTGACTGTCGAGACGGTGTCATACATACTCTATTCCACGCTGTCCGGCATCTCGTGGAGCGCGTTGACCGTTGCTTGCGGCTTCGGCTCTGTCGTCGTAGACGTGCGTGTTCTTGGTGTTTTCCCGCTTCCCCTTGCTAATCCCTCACCCTTCGTTTTTGCTTCGATAGAGTAGATTTTTGATACTCCACGCAGCTACCCAACATGTTTAGAGCAGCGACAAGCACCAATGACAGCGGCAGCACGGGTGGAGACGAAGCGTCTTGTTCTTGGCTGTCTGCCTCGTCAGACCCCTCTGTTCCAGCTGCTGCTCTGACGCGGACTGGGGGAGACGGCACGACATTATTTGAGGCCAAGCGGGTCATGGCATTGTGCCTTTTGTCGCTGGTCAGTCTAGCTGCGGGGGCACCTTGCCCGATTGATGATGGTGGATGGTCAACATCCAGATCGAAAACGTTGACCGGCTTCCTTCGGCCGTCCACCTCGGCGCCTGTCACCCCGCTCTGTGGTGGGTTCCGCCCCGGACAACGGCGGGAGCTTTTGTCACCGAGAGGTGTGAGCTATACGGGAACTAGCACAGGGTCGAGCCATATGTCCAGCCCGGTGGTTGTCCAGCTCAATCATTCCTCGGTTGCCATCACGGTGAGTCACGCGCCGTCGTCTCCCGTCCGGGAATCTGAGGGATTCGATTCTGTTTGTCCAGCGATCGCTTTCTATTTACACGTGTGTCCACATACTCGGCCCTTAAAACTGTCCTCCTCCCCCCCCCTTTTTTCTGCTCTTTTCTGCAGGAGGAGTCCTCCGCCTACGCCTTGCCCCCCTCCCAAGCAGCGGCGCGTCGACGGGCGTTGCCGAAGCCGACAAACCTCCCAGGACTGAGCAAAGAGGACCTCATATTGCTGCGAGCTGGCCAACGTGTGCAGCATCAGATCCGCAATGGCTGCGTGGGTAGCGGGTATGTCGTTGTGGACGTGCTGGCGGACAGCGCCACGGTCTGGAACACGCTCCTGGGCTTCGAGCGCTACGCGGACATGATTCCCACCATTCGCAAGGTCAAGATCACCTCCCGGTGGCCGTCCTTGACCAAGGGAGTCTTCACACTCTCCAAGTTCCGCTTCCGCCTCTCGGTCGTCCACAAGCACGCGCCTGAGGAGGTGCGTTCTGGTGGAGGATGCAGAGAAAGGAGCTCAAAGGGATTCCTGATCTTGGTCGAGCCCGGACGGATTCCTGGATATAGTCTGACTCTGTCATCTACTCATTGTGTTGTGTTTCATATTCTTTCCCTCCTCACAAGAATCGCCTGAACTTCTACCTCGACCCCGACTGCCAGCAGTACCGCAGCATCTTGGAGATGGCGGAGGGATTCTGGTACATCGAGGATCAACCTGCGGATCGACCGGAGGGTTGGACGCGGGTCTACATGTCGGCGACTGTCAAGGTCAACAGCCTGGTGCCCATGTGGCTGGTGGACTACGCGGCCGAGCGGGCGCTGAAACGGGCGACCTCGTGGTTGAAGCCCTATGTAGAACAGAACAGGGGGGAGATGGACAGGAGCGGAAGGTGAAGGGCTTTCAACTCAAAGGAAAAGAATGTACAGTCAACTAGCTTAGGATTGCATTAGAGCGTTCTTGTACTGATGAGGATGAGTCGGCAGGAGGAGGAAAATGTGGGAAATCGGAGGCTTCTTTTGGATTATGGTTGAAAGGCTGTAAGTTTTGAAAGTAATCGCAGCGTTGAGTGCGCTGCTATTCAGGGTGGTGTTGTTTTGTATTAGTGGCACGATGTTTTGGCTGGTTGAGCATTCGCTGCTAGAACGTAGTACAGTTCCCTCAAGGCACTGTGGCTCAGTGTTTCTTGACCGGAAAATATCCTTTTCGACGAGGAAGCTCAGGTTTTGAAAAAAGGTTAAACGAACACGAAATCTTCTTTTTCAAGGCAACATCGTCCTCGTGAAATTGTTTGGGGATGATACACCATTTTATTTTATTTCGTGACAGAGTTATCAGTGGTGTTTGACGTCTGTTGTTTCCACACCCCTTGCAATTCAAGCTTCGACAAAAGCATTATGAAGAGGAACTAGTGGACATAACCTTATAATTTCGAGGAGATACTGACTCCAATTTCCTGAATGCGAAATCTGTTAGCTGCACTTTTTCCCAGTCATCGCTCGAAAAGCATTTTTTGGTCTGTCTCTCTCGCTCTCTCCTCAGAGCGCGCCTTTTCGAAGTTCCTTGGTGCCGTGATACTCAAGGCGACGTTGAAGATGAGCCATCCGCACCCTTTTCACACCCCCACTTCGACTTGAAAGCACTTCAGTGTGAAGCAGGTCGAGCACGACCTGTGCAACGGGTACGAAATTAAATTCATTTTTGCGTCCCCGTTAATCGCCTAGCCTCACCATAATGGATACGAGCTCAAGTGTCGAACTGCGAGGCCGATCCGGCATTACTTTCCCAGTCAATATAACATCGAATGTCTTCGCTTGCGCGGTGGGCAGACCCATAAGGGTACAACCTGTATTTTCAGTTCAATGTCGAAGGGTGTGCGTTGGGGAGTATTTGGCCTTAAAGTGGCTCGCTGGTCCTCAACCCCAGGATAATATGTCCCTGCCAGCACGACACCGCCCTCATGCTCGTCCTGTTTTCGCCTATACTTCAAAATGCCACAGACAGGGAGAAGCAAACCAAATCAGTACACAGACGACAAAGAGATGAAGACTTTCGGAGCGTTATTGGTCCTAATGGCTCTTTTCGGCCTCTCGAGTGCCTTCATGCCCAAGGCGCCAATGCATAAAGTCGCTGCCGCACCTGTTGTCGCCCGCGGTAAGCCAGTTCTCTTTCGTTCTCGGGAAACTCGTATCAATCTATTGAGCTGATAATATCGCGTCTTACATGCACTCCGGTCGTCATCAGGCCGCGCTATGAAGATGATGGAGGACAGCACGTACTGGGAGGGCAAGGCTCCCTCTTCGGCCGTGCTGGGCCCTTTCCTGGCCAAGGTTCCCTCCGGCGTCCTTGGCCCCGCCTCCTTGGTCGCCCTGATGGTGGTGCGTCATTGTGTGGGAGCTTGTAAAGGGAGGGTGTGGTTAAAGGTTTGATACATTCAGGGAATTTCACGCAAGGAAAGAGCTGACACAGCCATGCACTCGCTCGTACTCTGACCACCTACAACAGGGTGCGTACTGCGTACACGAATCCAATATTTTCAACATCCTCACCGTCGATTCGTAAGTGTTGTGATGAGATTCTTCTGTTTGTCGCGCCTGAGCTTACTTCTTCATACCTACCACTATCCCCTCTCTCTTCCCTTGTCTACCAGCGTCAACCCTGCCTACGTGCTCGGATCTTTCTTGACGCCCATCTCCTGGGGCATGCACGTCGCGGCGTGGATCCAGAAGCAGAACGGGAAGTAAAAGACAGGAGGGGGTTTCGTGGCCTTGGAAGGAGAGGAGCGGGCTCCGTGGAACGGGTCGCAACCTTTGCTAGCGGAGATGGAGGGGCCTGCGGGCTGTCTGTCGAGGGAGACGTGCTCCTTCGAGACGGAAATGGAGTGTCCGAGGTTTTGCTGGGAGGAGGGACGGAAGCTTGAATGTGAGCCCGAACATGAGCAGTTAGGGAGAGGGAGGGTAGAGGAGGCCTGACAAGGGTGAGGATGACCATGGAAGAAGCAAATTGAGGAGAGTGGAGGAAAGCTCTCAGGAGTACAGCGCGAATGCTGCCAGACGTCAGCTTTAGCGAGGCGGTGGGAGGAACTTCGAGGCAAAACCATGACTGCGATTCAAAAGACTGGCAATTGTTTCCCCTTCCTTGCCCAGTGCGATCCTTTGCTTCTTTACTCGGTGCTGTCGTGTAAGCTGAGTTCCTTCTACCCACACGTCACCCTTCCCACCAGCCCTCGACCCCGAGGCATGACTTCCTCACTCCAAAGCACCTATCTCTGGCGTCCTCCCTCTATTTACGCGGTTAGGAGCGTGGCTCCCCCGGCCTCCCTGATCTTTTTCTCCGCGTCCTTCGAGAAGTACTTGGCCTTCACGACCAGGGGCACGGAGGGCAGCTTCCCTTTTCCAAGCACCTTGAAGAACCCCATCTGTGTCACATCCAGCACCGGGGCCTTGTCCCCTCCGCCCGCCTTCGCCGCCTCGTACGCCTCGGCCCCCAACAGCGACCAGAGCTTGTCCACGTTGACGGCCTTGGTGTAGGTCCGGTTCTTCAGGACGTGGAAGTGCCGCATCCCCACCTTACCGAAGTACCCAGGGTGATATTTATCCATCAGGATGCGATGGTGGTGTTGACCACCGGCGTTACCCCGCCCACCTGGAATTGCAGACAATAAGGAAGTCGTGAGGTGGTGAGGGACAATCATTGAGTGCAGCAGCGCTCACATGCACGCCCCTCCCTCCCCTTCCCGAAAAATAATGACCCTCCATGCATGCATTATGACACGTACCCGGATGCTTGCGATGCTTGCCAATGCGGCCGTGGCCTGCGCTGACATGTCCTCGCTTTTTTTCGGTTCTTGGAGAGCCTCGAAGGCTAAATTGGGGGAGGGAGGAGGCAAGAGACGTGAGATCCAGGCAATTACTGCGAAAAGCAAACCTTCGCAATGGCGTGTCTGTTCAGTCCTTTCCCCCAGTCTACTGCACTTACCATTTTCAAAACAAAGAAGAAGTAAACTCTCCTGCATGATTGTCATGTGTGGTAGGGAAACGGAGTGTCGGTCAGCCTTTGTCTTCCCGTCTTTTTCCAGTGCTGCGGGTAAAAGCACAGCAAAAAGGCGGCGCCCATTGGCAAAGACACAAGCATGTCAGCACCAGTGTACACAGCCAAAGCTTCCATAGAGTGGACGCCTTGGCAAGACAGCCTGGCAGCAGGCCAGCCATTCCTGAGGCCTGCCTCTCCTCCACTTACGAGGGAGGCCTCAGCGAAGGTCGTTCATCTACATTGCCCTGCATCTTGCCCCGCCATCCATCTTACTAATTTCGCTTCCTTCCACTGAATCCAACCCACCCGTCCCACATAACCTTCGTCCCGGTGCTTCGGGAGGGGGGGCACGATTGTCCGGGGAGTGTGAGTGCAGAAAGAGGGGAGGCACTGGTACGGTGTCTTCAGAGCCGTTCATCGCGGTGGGCCTTCCGCCCCGGGCGCTCTCTCAAGAATGAGGCTTAAAGCCCGGGTGGCATCTGGGCCGATATCAAGTCGCGATGTTAGTGGCCAGGCCAAGGGAGTCGCTCGTGTATGTGGCAAGCAAGTGAGGTCCTTATCCATGCATGTCCATGAAGCATGATTGCTTGATCGATCTAGAATAAAATAACTTTTCTCCCCATTGCGCTTTTAACGATGTAGCTAGTAGCTAATCTCTGTTCGACTGACGACCTCCCCACTGGTCATGTGGCAACACAAGACAGGCATGTTGCTCGATAAGGAAGCGGGCACATTCAGTGCATTCGATTTCGGTCTTGATCGGCGGCTTATCAAGGCGGTGTCGCGCATGGGTTTTATTTACCCAACCCTGGTACAAAGTAAGGCAATCCCGTTGGCCATGGAGGGGAAGGATTTACTCGTGCGTGCCCGCACCGGGTCCGGGAAAACCGCCGCCTTCGCCCTGCCTACTCTCCACAAAATTCTGCTCCAGAAGGCAGAAGAGAGCACACTCGGCATGTCCCATTCTGTTTCGACGACACCTGCCACACGGTCGAGTCGCAAGAAGCCAAAGGCGGGGGCGCAATCATCACCCAGCGGGGTATTGGCCTTAATTCTTGTCCCCACAAAAGAATTGTGCGACCAAACCTACCGTACCTTCGTAGATCTAACCTACTACTGTCGAGACGTGGTGAGTGTGCAGGCCTTGCTCGGAGGGGGGGACGCGGCGGCCATGAGCGCGCAACAAGCCCTTCTGAGGGACCAGCCCGACCTGCTCGTGGCCACGCCCTCTCGCCTCGTCTCCCACTTGCAGGCTGGGAACATATCCTTGAAGGCCTCGGTACAAACCCTGGTCATGGACGAGGCCGACCTGATCCTCTCCTTCGGTTACGAGGAGGACGTGAAGCGAGTCGTGGCGGCGCTGCCCCGCATCTACCAGGGCATCCTCATGTCCGCCACCCTCAGCCCCGAACTCGACGACTTAAAGCGTGTAGTCCTGCACAGCCCGGCCGTACTCAAGCTGGAGGAGGGTCGAACGGATGGCGAGCTTCTCCAGTTCTACGTGAGCCTCCCCGAGGCCGACAAGCTCCTGCTCGTCTTCGTCTTCCTGAAGCTGGGGGTGCTGGAGGGAAAGGGGCTCTTTTTCGTGAACGGCCTGGACGCCTGCTACCGGCTCAAGCTCTTTTTGGAGCAGTTCTCCATTCGATCCGCGGTCTTGAATGCCGAGCTGCCGCTGAACTCCCGGCTGCACACGCTGCAGGAGTTCAACCGAGGCATCTTCGACTTCCTGATAGCCACGGACGAGAGCCTGGACACGGCGTGCGGGCCAGAGAGCGAGGAGGAAGAAGAAGAGGAGGAGGAGGGGGAGGAGAAGGAGGAGGAGGAGGAGGAGGGGGAGGAAGAGGGAGTTGAAAAGGAGGAGGGGGGGAAAGGCAGCATGCGAAAAGGGAAGGGGGGAGCTGAGGTGTCGGCGGGGAGGAGGGGAAGGCGCCAGTCGAGGGGTGGAGGACCGGCCGCGGGGAAAGAGGAGGGCCGGCCGGGGGAGAAGGAAGAAGAGGAGGATGAGAAAGGTGAGTGCATGATGCATGGCGTGTCGGGAAGCGGACTTGCGGGGGAGGTCTTAATCGGGGAGGTAGGGGCGAGCGGGGGCGCGGGAGGGTCGGGAGCCCTCTTGGGAGGGCGACGCATGTGTGAAGCGAGGGCGGCTCGTCCCCATGAGCGGGCCTCGAAGAGAACCGTGCTAGATAGTTAGCGCCGGGGGGCGGGCTTGGAATAGGGCTAGATCCCGTGAGGCCCGTGCTCCCGGCGTGGGAAGGAGCGGCGAGGGGCGGTTCCGGGTCTCAGATCCTCCCCATGCTGTCCAGGGCCCGAGCCGGGGGCCTGGCTCGCGTCTCACGCCCTGTCCGAGATTCTTATCCCACATGGCACACCGCCTCCCCTCCCCACCTTCCTCCCACCAGAGTACGGCGTGCACCGGGGTATCGACTTCCGGGCCGTCAATTTCGTCGTGAACGTGGACTTCCCGCGGTCCGCCCGCGCCTACACGCATCGGATCGGCCGCACCGCCCGTGGAGGGGCCAACGGGACAGCCCTCTCCCTCCTGAACAAGGACGACGCGAGGGAGCAGGAGGTGCTGGCGGCGGTGCAGGCCTCTCAGCCCGCCCTGCCGCCCTCGGAGGGGGACACCCTGGCCGACAGCCTCGGTCCCGGGGGCGAGGTGGGGGCGACAGGCGCGCTGCGCACCCAGCCTACGCCCCTGGCCTTTGATCTGAAGGAGCTGGAGGGATTTCGGTACCGGGTGGAGGATGTGCGGCGGGCGGTGACGCGGATGGCGGTCAAGGAGGCTCGCTTAGCGGAGATCAAGCAGGAGCTCTTGAACTCCCAGGCCCTGAAGACGCACTTTCAGGAGAACCCGCACGAGTTCCAGATCCTGCGGCACGACAAGGGCATTCTGCCCTCGCACCGGGTGCAAGAGCACTTGAAGCACGTGCCTGACTACCTCCTGCCCGACGGGATGCGGGTGGGCGCAGATCCCGCGACCAAGAAGCGGAAGCGGCGTCGGAGGGCGGGCAGAAAGAGGGCGGTGGGGCAGGGGGCGGACCAACAGCGGAGGAAGAGCAACGACCCGTTGCAGCATTTTGCGACGGAGGAGGACGAGGAGGAGGGCAGCGGAGGGGAGGACGGTGGGGAGGGCGACGACCGAGAGGAGGTTTTCGACAAGGAGGAGGAGGAAGAGAACGGAGGGGTACCGATGGAACAGCGTATTTATAGCAAGGGCGACGATCTGGGCGAAAGCTCGGCTGGGCGTGTGCGGTGGAAGAAGCTCCACAAGAAGGGGAAGTTCTCGGACAAGAAACGGATGACTCCCAAGGAGTACAAACTCTACCACCGGCACTAGGTCGGCCAGGGCCTTTCACGGTTCCACGTCAAGGCAGCGCCGTAAGCACACACGGAAGTGGGTGGGGACCTGCATGCATCCCGTGTAAATAGGGGGGAGGAGTCAAGCAATCATGGAGAAAGAACCGAGGCATCTTTTCAGATTTCGTCGGGTACAATTTTGGTACACTGATTATATAATAGTTTTATCGACTTCAATCCTACATGCTTCTTAAATAAATTTCTAGAAATGGCTCGATTGAAGAAGAGGCGGGTCGACGCAGTCTAAGTTCCTCCAAAAAGAGGGCCGTTTCCGCCTCTCCTATTCTTGTTCAAAATTCAATTCTAGCAGTACCCAATTGAACTTGACGTAACTTCTCGACCACGCCCTCGTTCTGTGTAACAGACACCGGCACCTCGAAATAGGCAGGCTTCACTACCATGGGCCCGTTCTGCCTGCATCCAGTCGCCTCGCAGAAGCGGTTCGTGTACTCCACACAGGAGGAGCCCGTGACGCCCATGACCTCCAGAGTAAAACCTTGGGTCTCCCAGTTCTCATTCCATTTGATCTCAAGGACCACTTGCCCCTCCTCGCGAAGGCGAGCTTCGTTCACGGGGGGGAATCCATTTGTGTAGGTGCGGTACACAAGCCCTCCGATTATCTCAACCTCCTCCCCTGGAAGCACGTCGAGAACGCGCCCATCCGGAACCTTCACTTGCGCAGGGCCTCGCACCACATTTTTCCCTTTGTTATCAATAAATTCATGTACGAATTTTAGTTTGTCGTCCGAAATAAGTGATTCCCCGCTGCTGTCAGTAAACCAGTTATTACTCATTTGCAACGGCAGTACAGTCGAGAAGCGGCAAAGAGAAGACGTGCGACACCCAAGTATAAAGGCGCAACTTGGAGACATAGCTAGCATTATAACGAGATAGCGCAGCAGCATGATGATATGGGATTGCGAGGACCTGTCAAGGAAGGCTGGGTCTGAGCGCGACGGAACAAAGAAGCCCTGTGCATGAAAGTGAAGGCAACCGGAAAAAAAGTATTAAGTCGTGCCGAGAAAAAGCCGAACGATATCACTCACACAAACTGTCTAAAACATGTTCAAGCCATGTACTTCATTATCTTGAAGGCCTCCCGTCGAAGTGTAAAACTTTAATTTGCATTCTGAAAATGCGCGTGCCTGAGCTTTCTCGCCCGGGGTCGGGATACGCCCCGTCAAGCCGAAAGCTGCCGTCCCGTTCCCGAGCTATGTTTCAGTGATTCAAGGCAACAAAACTCACACCCTTTGTCACCATTCATATGAACAGACATAAAGGGTGCCATGGCACCATTTCATTCGTGACTTCTGACCCTAGCAGTTCGCAGAACTTCATCCTCCTTCTCTCAGTCGCTGTTCCATGACCACTTGACCCCTTCTGGAGGAGGAATGCACCGATTATTGCGTAGTCCAGCTGCAGACAGGGCGTCGTCAACCGGCACAACACAATTGTCTACCCTTGACACTCTCAAAAGTTCTGCATACCCACCCATATGCGGGAACCTAAGCAGCGAAGTATCGGGGGGTAGCTATGTGGTAGTCGAGGCTTGCGTCAAGACGGGGGCAGTCCTGCTCGTTCTTCTTTACATGTACCATCGCAGACGCTCTGTCGAATCTCCCTCTTCCTCGTCTACATTATCAGCATTGAACAGGTCCGCGGGGCAGGGTGGTGCCAGCACATCGTTGATCTTCCCTTTTTATAACTCTCTCTTCTACGCCACGGCCTGCGTGGACGTGCTCACGGTTGCGCTCTCCCTCACGTTTGGCGGGCATCTGCCCCCGGCAATAGCGGCGCTTTGCTGGGCACTGAACCGACTGATCACGGAGGGACTCACGATCTTCCTCTTGCACCACGGGGTGGGCCTGGCGACTCTTCAGTACAGCTTTACGTATGCCGTCATGTGGGCGCTTGTCTCCTTTTTGGCGTGGTACTGCGTGCCCCTGCTCAGGGCCGATGGGAATGCCAACGTAGTCGGGGACGTGTTGGCCCTTCTCTACCTGACGCCCCCCCTCATCGGCTACCTGCTGCTCTCCTTCGCCCCCATGAAGGTCCTCCCGCGTCGCCCGGCCGTCCTCCCCGTCGCCCTCTTCATGTCCGCCGTCTTCGCCGCCCTGGCACTCCGGGAGGCGCTTTTGGCCACCCACTCTTTCCTCCCGGGACCCTGCCTCCTGTGGAGCGCCTGGTCCCTCCTCCTGTGGGCCTGCTTCCCCTGGGTGGTGTACCATGCCCTGGTCGCGGACACGCGCTGGTGGCAAGGCCTCTACCAGAACCCGCGCGGGTGGGCGGGGAACCTGAACACCCCCCTCCTCGACGTCTGGAGCGACGGGCTGCTGGACGTTCCTGCCTCGGAGCTAGCCACCCTCATGCACGAGCTGGAGACGGAGCCCGGGGCCGGCCTTCCCGCCTCCGTCCACGGCCCCTCCAGCCCTGCTTCCTCTCCCTCGCCCAGGCCCTCCCCACCCGCCGACGCCGGCCCCGCCCTTGTCGCCTCTGGGCGCGTCCCCATCGTCCCCTTCGGCCAGCTTCGGCTGCGGACGGACTTGCGCTACCGGTCGGGCAGCAACTCGCGCGTCTATGTCGGGGAGTGGCACGGGCGGCGGGTGGCTGTGAAGATGCTTTTCTCGATGGAACTCGATAGGGCCATTCTCCAGGCCTTCGTGCAGGAGGCCCGCCTTTTGTACGGCCTGCGGCGACACCCCAACATCCTACGGTGTCTGGGCGTGGCCATCATGCCTCCCGCTGCCTGCTTGGTCACCGAGTTCTGCGAGCACGGGTCGCTCTTCGACTTCCTCCGCCGGTTCCGGCAGCAAGAGCTGAGCCGGGAGCGGCAGCGAAGGTGTCGGCTGCGTCCAGCAGAGGAGCCGAGGCGAGGGCAAGCGCGACGAAGACCCCAGGTTCTGACAAAAACAGGCGGGAACGGGGAAGCGGAGGCTCCTGTGAACGACTGTGCCAAGGGGGAGATAGCGAAGGAGGAGGAGGGAGAGGAGGAAGAGAAGGAAGAGGAGGAGGACGGGGGGGAGGAAGAGGAGGAAGAGGGGGCTGACACCGAGTTGCTGCTGGAGAAGGCGCAACGCGCACGGACGAGGGGCTCTTTGGAGCCCAACGGGCTGGAGCCCCCCCTGCCCTCCCAGCTGCCCCTCTCACGCCGGCTGGAGCTTATGGTGGAGTGCGCGGCCGGGGTCTGCCACCTGCACGCCCGGGGACTGGTCCACGGGGACATCAAGTCCCTGAACTTTCTGGTCGACCGGACGCTGGCGGTCAAGCTGGGCGACGTGGGGGAGTGCAGGCAGGCGGGATGCGTGCCGGAGGGCGGCTTGCCGATCTTCCCTAGCACCATCAATTGGGCGCCACCGGAGGTTTTGGCGGGAAGCGCCAGGCGGTATCACCCCTCCATGGACGTGTATTCCCTGGGTCTGGTCCTGCACGAGCTCATGACCCTGGAGGCGCCTTTCCACCACGAGCCTTTCACTAGGCGCCGGTCTCAGGACCTTGTACAGCACATCATCCAAGGCGGGCGGCCCTCTTTCCACCGTGGGAGGCTCGCGAACGCGGACGGAGATGGAGGAAATGGAGAAGACTCCCGTCTGTCCCTTCCCGTCCCACCCTCTCTCCAGAAACTCCTTCATCAGTGCTGGCGGGCCGATCCAGCCCAGCGGCCTTCGGCGTCTCAGGTTCACGACCATCTTGTTGAACTTCTGAGGGGTACCGAGGAGGTCAAAGGGGTCTAGGGACGGGAGCTGAGGATAAACCGAGGGGCTAAAGCCTTGTGCGTCACTGCTTATACGCTGTGAATATTTGAAGACATTTCATATAAAACGATGTACAGAAATTAAATAACCTCGATACATTCCAATGGACATGCTTTCGCGAGGCATTTCAATACGACCGTTCTGATAATTCGATGCAGCGGGTTCAGCGGATAGAGCCTTAGTTTGCACTTCATTGAAAATACCCTTTACAAGTCAATTTTAGTCTTTGTACCTACCATGCCAAGCGTCACTAAGGTTTTTGCGTACCTGAAAGAAACCGCGCAAGGCTAGGGCGGTCGGGGCAGTAACCTCCTTCCCCGACTCCCCGCTGGCCGTCCGCTCCGTCCTGACCCTCTCTGCATTCTCTCCGGCTCATGTTTGTTTTTTTTTTGGGTACTTACGTCTTCTACAACGTTTGTTAACAATTAAGCAGTGGAACGTGGGCCATTTGCGCGGGCAGCATAGCAATAAGGGTTGTCACACCATCAAACTTCTGCAACGGGCAGCCCTCCCCCTCATGTCCTCGCTCCTCCTTGGCAGTGGCAATACGAGAACGACCGCCTTGCGTCGAGGTCCCTACAACCGCACGCGTGAAGATAAAAAAGCAGCTTACTGCCAGAAATGCAATGCACCCGGCCATTGGACCTACGAATGTAAGAGTGCCCGGCACTACCAGAAACGAGTAAGCAAGAGCGCCATTCTCGAGCATCCTGAGCTCCAACCTTCTTTTTCGCTGGAGGTACCTCCAGGATATATGACCAAGGAAGATAAAACAGCCAAAATGTTGGGAAAGGTGGGGGATGAGCGAGAGAAAGCCAAAGGCGCAAAGACGTCCGATAAGAAACGAACCGGGAAGCGCCGTCGGTCTCCCTCCTCCTCCTCTTCCTCCTCCTCTTCCTCCTCCTCTTCCTCTTCCTCTTCTTCTTCGTCCTCATCATCACCTTCTTCCTCTTCATCTCCGTCTTCTTTCTCCTCCTCCTCATCATCATCTTCTTCCTCCTCCTCCTCCTCATCATCTTCTTCTTCCTCCTCCTCTGCTGGTTCTTCTGTTTCCTCATCTTCTTCTTCCTCCTCCTCTTCTCGCTCATCTCCCTCCTCTTCAGTTTCAAGTAGCGGTGAAGAGTCTGATAGTAACACTTCAAGCAGCAGCAGCAGGAGAAGTCGAAGGAGTAGTAATAGTAGCAGTAGTCGAGGCACCATCCTCTCCTCTGAGAGTTACGAGCGAGGTTGAACGAAGGGCTTCTAAAGAAAACACTTGAGGTCTTGAAAGTTTTCAAAAGAGTCATGCACTATTTTTTTTGCTATGGCATTTAGCGGGATACGACGGCATTCATACCCGTTTCACAGCCTTTCCCATCACAAACTCAGGCCAGAACGATCTCCCCATCCTCGTGCCCCCACGGCCCCTCTCGCGCCTGTAGGCCGCCAGCAGGCTCGCCACCGCGGCGATAATCAGGATGCTCAAAGCCCACAACAAGTGTGCCCGGCTGACACGAGGGATCGCCAGCTGCTCGCTCAAGCCGTGGACCCCGCCTCCCGCCCACGCCCTCGCTTGTCGGCTACCCTCTCCCCCCCTGCCACTTCCCTGTTCTCCTTCCCCCCTGGCCCCCTTTCCGAAAAGCCTACTGGCCACTCTCGCGCTCTCTGCCTTGGCGCTCCTCCTTCTCCTCGCTGCGCTGGTGCTTTCCGAGTACCAATCGTCGTCGTCGCCCTCGTCGAAAGGGACCCATTGCAGCTTTCCGCAGCTATTGAAATCGACCTTGGTCTCCCTGGTGTCCGCCCCCGTGAAGGCGATCAGCTGGTTCAAGCTCCTCTTCTTCCCCAGGTCCCACCTTCCGAGCATCTCGGCCGCCGCGGGTGTTTCTCTGCCCACCACCGCGCCGGAGTACCCTAGGAGCGTCCGGAGGCGCTCGTGGGAGTGCTTGAGCTCACGGTACTTGCGCGACCAGGCGTTGGCGTCCTTCTCCGTGGCTCCGTGGGTGTAGTCATGGTAGACGACGCTTCGGTGTGGCGTGTACGTGTCGTAGCCCCTGCGTGCATGGTGGAAAGGAGACGGTGCGGTCGGTGAGTCGGGGACCCGAGAGAGTTCTGCAACGGAAAGGAACCCCCGCCTCGAGACCGACGACCTACCGGGTCCACAGGCGCGCATACTTGGAGTACTCCTCCCCGTCGAAGAGGGAGGGCAAGTGCGGGTCGTAGGGCGTCTTCAAGTCCGCGTGGCACTTGCTGAACGCGAATCCGGCCGCCCAGGTCGAGGTCAGCTTCGGCTTGCGCAACCAGATGCAGTTGGTGGCTTGCTCGTTCCGCACCATCTTCTCCCCGGGGGTGTAGGTGACCCGGCAGACTTGCGGCACCTCGAAGCGCCCGTTCAGGTTCACGTGGAGCTGGTCCAGGTTGGGCACGTAGGTGGTGAGCACGCCGTACTCGTTGTTCGCAAGTCCTGGGCGCGGAGAGAAAAGAAGATCGGTTCAGAAAGGGTGGAGCAAGGCCTATCGAACGTGTGGAAGAGGGGGGGGCACGTACCCCACATGTCCAAGAGCTGCTTGTCCCAGTGGTCCTCAAAGTCCATGTGCGCGTCTATCTGCATGCAGAATTCCTCGTCCCCCACCAAATAGCTTCCCAGATACCGGCCGTAGGTTGGCCCCTTCGCGTCTTCGGCCTGTACTCGTAGCATCTTGACCTGGTCGGCGTGCGGACAGTTTTGGGTGATGCGAAGGTTGGGGTCCGCGGCGGAGGCGTCGGGTCCGATGCCTCGCTCCTCCTTGATCTTCTCGCAGTAATCGTACAGGCAATCAACATCTCCCGCATTGTTCTGCTGCACTACACCCGCGTACACACGATCAGGATTGGCGGCCTTGCTATGAGGTACAGAGGGGGAAGGGGGAAGGTCCGTCATTCTCGGTAAACCTCGGTCGCAAAACATAACAAGACGTCTCACAGGAAAGTGTTGAAGGCAAAATGATTTGTATCACGGGACCAGTGCTGATCAAGAACACTTTTCATTGCTTTTGAACCCGAAAAGTATCTCCCGGATCTCTGTCCCAAACGTACGTAAAAAGGTTGTAGAGAGTCTTGGGGCAGCGATAGTCCCGAAACGATGAGATGGAGACCATGATGCTCGTGTCATTGAGTGTCCACGAGTCAGTCTTGGGTGGATACGGCTGCGGCACGCCAGCGTCATCGTTTTCATCGAATTGTGTCCATCTCCCATTCATAAAGACGGCCGCCTTGCCAAAGGAGTTCTCGTTCTGCGCCTCACCGGAGGCTGAGGCCAGGAGCAGAAGCAGCAGCGGCAGCACGCTTATGTTCATACCAGCGACTCTCAATTCTACCATCACCGCAGAATGTCCCCACCTGTGTATCATGGGATGAGAGGGATGATTCGAGGAAATGTATCGTGGTTCTAAATGTTTGCTAGCAAGGCCCATGACTTCTTTCTCTGTTCCAATCGGCGATGACGAAATATATTCGGGCGACGCAGGACAACTGCATGTAAAAGACACTTAAAACCCAGCGCTTTATGGATGCAATGTGTCAATATGAGCAGGCAGAAATCAGAAGCCAACTCGGTCGCTACATGTCTTGTGAAAACATGCAGAAATTGTTCGGGCTGCTCCGCCCTACGGCCGTGGCTTAGGCGTGTCCGCTAGGATTATGTAACTCGCGCCGTATCCTCGATTGACTTGAACGCCCCTAACAACTTCATTTCCGTATGACATTTCCAGTTTTTGGGAAATTCAACCCCTTTAAATGCGGAGCCTGTGGTATCTGACATGTGTCTGCAATGATCACCATGATATGATCCAGGTGGAGTTTCCGGCGCACTGCTAGTATCTGCTGCGGACACATTCTACATGAAGTTTTTTATTCGCCGGCTCTCCAAGTTATGACCGATAAAGACCTTCCAAACAAACAGACGTCTGAAGATCATGGTAAGTATGGGCTGTGAATGGTCACTTGCGGAAGGATCTATTATGGTGCGTAAGATGATAGTCTGAGTCGAGCTGGATGATTGTACAACTTGGCAGGAAAAGTATCTGGAGAGTGGAAAGTTCGACGCGTTGAACCATTCACTTGCTAGTGCGCATGTCATATCATATCACACAGATTCAGCTGGGGTCAATAGCTCTTTTCAAAAAGGCGCCGACCGCCACGAAAAGCTTACAATAATATCGCAGAACAGCGTTGAGGACGATGAGGTCCGGCGTGAGAGCCAGCTAAAAAAAAACGACAAGAGCGTTTTGTCTCTGCGAAGTAACGACTCACCACCTATTGCAAAGCATGAGATAGTTACGCCTAGCTGGGGTCCCGTTTCTGTTGAGCGCGATGGAGAGGTTTTCAAGGCTGTTTTATTTTTGATGGATGCCAAAAAGAAAAAACAACCAAACTTTTTAGATAACTACAAATCTATGCGGTGGTACCATGCAAGAACGAAATTCATGTGGAAAATGGGTTTATTCGTCGCATGTGTGATCTATCTATTGGTGTCCGCTACGGACACTGTGTCTTTCAATAGTAGTGAAGACCCGATGCACTGGTTTTGGTATCAGGTAAGCATGCAGCTCCTCTGCGACTGTGTCTTCATCGGAGACATATGTGCGCAGATACAAGCTAAAGGCTACCGTACGACCTTAAATAATCGCTGGACTCAATTCTTCTGCTTGACTTTGGTCTTTCACTCAGTGGGAATTTTCTGGTAAGTAAATGGAGTGTCTACGGCGGTCGTGTGGGGTCGATGTACAAACGTAGAAACCCTGCCGCTTGATGTGCTTCGACTCATTCCTCATCGATTTCTCTCCGCGTGGTTTTGATAAACGGAACCTGAACAGGCCCGGCCTTCAAGCGCTCAAGGTGACAGGGATCGTGCGAGCCTATCCTATCATCTATTACAATCAACACGCGCGCAATGCCATGATTAGTTACATGAAGACATTACCATCGGTCACGCTTTGGATTGGTAAGATTTTGAAGAATTGTGATGGGGCATAATTATTGGCACTGGCCATCCATAGTGCTGCTGTCGTATGCTTGCTTGTTCCTAACATAAGTATTGTGGAAAAATACGCGCAGGATTAGAGTTTTTTGTGATAATAATATATGCCTGCTTTTGTGTCGTGCTTTACGCACATTTGGACCGGTACGGGGAGAGCGGACAAAAAGCCTTTGAAAACTTCGCCGCGGCTTTCGTCAGCCTGTACTCCCTCTCCCTCACCGTCAACAACCCGGACGTTTATCTCCCTTACTACAAACGCGGATTCCTGCACATTATCGTCTTTGCCTCCTTTTTAGTCATTACGTACTTCCTGATTCATAACATCATCCTGCTTCGCATTTATCAAATCTACTGCGTCAAGCTCAAAAACAACGCTGTCCAGCGGCGCCAAAACCGACGAAGGGCCCTTTGCCTGGCGTTTGAAGCATTAGACGAGACGAAAGACGGACGTCTGCCGAGGGCACTCGTGATTCATGTCCTTCGGCGCTTGTGGCCTCGGTACGATAGAGCCAAAATTGAGGCGATCATGCGGCACACCCATCAGGTACGCCCGTTTTTGCGTGCTCGCAAGGTAGTCGTGAATCGTGTCAGCTACAACCAGGCAACCGACCAAGTATTCAAACCCTTTGAGTTACAGCTATGGATTCGGTGTTTCCCATGTAGGAATTGGACTAAATCATGGAAAGGAAGAGAAAGAATATGCTAATTTTCAATTGTTTTCTCTTAAAATGCCCAGTACGCCCCGCGTGAATACACGTTCGACCAGTTCGAGATGCTGATGACGGCTTTGAACGATCGTGTTTCCAAGCATCGGAGTGTACGCTGCTACAGTCCCTGCGCCAAGCGCTTGATGGCCTTTGCCGTGTCAGCCCATCTCCTTGTGGTCGTCGTCTCCATTATCGAATTCTGGAGATTTTTCTATTCGGTACGCTTTTGGGTCCTGATATCAATCTTTCGCGCGATTTTTACCGCCGATGTCATCTATCGAATCAAGCGCATGGGAGGCATCAAGTATTTTATCAAAGACCGCTTCAATGTTTTGAACATTGTTGCTATCCTCCTTTCCCTCGTGGCAATTGTTGCGTGGTGCGTGGGTCTTTATCAAGATGGCGGCGTTTCGAGATTGTATCCAACTTCTCACATGAAGAAGCTTGCCCAGCTCTCCGTCCTCTTCGCATCCTGCTGTGACATTGCCAGGATTTTTGAAACCATTCCCGAGTACAATGCTCTGCTGGTGGTTTTTGGAAATTTGTTGCCTGCCTTCCTTGGCCAGGCGGCGGTGATATTGACATTAATGCACGTCTTCTGCTACATCGGAATGAACATATACGGTGGCAAGGTGGAGCCCACGAACCCGTTGTGGACAGAGGAGCCTTTCCCAGGCAACTTGTATTATACGCTTAATTTTAACAGCTATGTGGAGGGAATGTGTACGTAGAGGAGACGGAGGCAGTGGGCAAATCGAGCGCAGGAGTGTATTGCTTGTAACGCCACGTACCCATCCCACAAACAGACACTCTCTTTTGTCTGCTGGTCGTCAACAACTGGAATGTCATTTCCGGCAATTTCGTAGCCCTCACAAGCAGGGCAAGCTACCTCTATTTCGTGGTATTCGAAATAGCCGTCGTCACGGTGGGTTTGAGCTGCGTTACCTCTTTCTTCATTGGGAATCTCGGTGATCAATTGGCGGATCAGCTTCAGGTACGTGGAGCAGCAGGACGACAGAACATGGCTTAATCTATGTAGACCCTCTCGAACACTACCACGCCTCGGTGGGTAAGCCTCTAAATAATATACTCTCCCGTCCTGCAATCCGAGCAGCATCAGGAGGAAGGAAAACGTCGGAAGGAGAAGGAACCGGCGTCACCGCCCCGCATCCACGGGGTGTACGGCACGTCGACTTTTGCAGTGGACCGGCTCGTTTCTCTGGACGACTGCATGCTCTCAAACGTAAGTCCTATTGAAATGGAAAAGCTGACGATGGCCTATTAAAGGGAGTCCCGCTTACATTCGCAGGAAGCACCGGTCCAGGCGTCCCAGTACAGGGCCTTCTTAGAGGCCATGGTCTTGGAGGCACCGGAGCGTACCGGATTTGTCTTCGTCAAAGAGCGTGCCGGAGCCGGCTCTCTCTCTTTGGTGGAACGCAGTCCATTTTTCAACGACGTCGTGCAGGGGTACGGAGGGGAATTCACTATCCTCCACTTGGCGAAAGAAAGCTTTGAGAATAGCTCGAGAGAGCAGGTGCCTGGAGAGGCGCTCGAAATTGAAGAGGACGTCGCTGCTACTATGCCGTCAAAGCCTTATTCTGTGGCGGAACATAGACTCCCCGGGGGGGGAGCAGCTGCGGGAGGTGTTTTGCGTGTGCGGGTCTTTATCCTGAGTGAGAGTGAGGATAAGCTGGCCTACTGTCAGGTCACTGAGGTGCGAAACGCCACATCTAAATCCGGTTCTCAGAGAGCTGCCGCTGCACGCCGTACAAGTAACTCGTTGAAATAAATTAAGATCTGTGTGGATACACCAGTCGCATGCCTGGGATTTAAGAAGGGGAGGTTGTGAAAAAATACTTTATTGAAACAAAGTATAGCACTTCACTGAAAAAAGTGTAACTTTTCACTGAGGAAAAGTATGATTCGTATGTAAGCAAATCAAGTATTGACACGTTTTTGTTTTAAGCTTTTAACTTTTCAACACATTCCTTTGACTTATGCGTACCGCCAAAAGGTATTCCATCCTACAGCCATCCGGGGTATCGACCTACTTCATGTATCGCTGCAGAAACGCCTTGTGAAAAGGATTGCGAATTGTGTCGTTTACAAATTTTTTCTTCTTCTCGCCTTCTCCTCGCGACTGGTTTTTGAAAACCACGTCATCGTTCCACTTGCGCTTCATTTGTGCGCTGCCCCCACCGAGGAGGGGGTTGCCCTTGAGCGCTGCAGCGTTAATCTCTTCCTCCTTTCGGTGCGCGGCCTCTGCCTTTTCTTCTTCCTCTTGCTTTCGACGTGCTTGTTCCCGCTCCTGCTTTATTTTCTCCAGTTCCAACCGCAGTAGCTCTTCTTCGTCCTCATCCTCGTCGTCACTATCATCGCTGCTGTCCAAGTCGCTCTCTTCCTCCCCGTTTCTGTCCCCAGCGTGATCGTCATCATCATCCACCTCATCGTCTCGATCATCAAATCGTTGTATTGCTTTTCGCAATTCCTCTTTGTCCTTTAGTAGCAAGGGCGTGGCCGCTGCCTCTCCTGCCTCCAAATGCCGTAACTCTTCTCGAGCCTGCAGGTCCCCTCCTTTCCCACGCTCCTGCAGTTTTATCAAGTGAGCTTCCCGCTCCTTCTCGTCTAAAACTATCCGAAGATCTTTTTTTTGAAGCTCGGAAACGGTATCTTGCCCGGGCTTACGGTATTTTAGAGTCGTGTGCGCAGGCATGTCGAGAACAGAAAATTGACGAGATGTTTGCCCGCCGAGGCTCCAGCTGCCCAGGTCCGCTGCTTCGCCCTGCTTGGAGTGCCATGTAGATTTGGCTGCTGTCGTCATGCTTCGGCAAAGCAATTCACTGTAATATACGAGGGCAGCGACAAGTGAGTGATGCGCGGCTCTGTTTTTGGTTCTAATCTGGACATGCTACACGAGTAGTCGGGGAGCGTGACCAGCCATCGCCATCGCCACGATGCATCCACATGGATGACGCTCGCAATTACTGCCAATCATCGATGAAAGACGGGGGATAACCATGACAAGCATAGACATATTATAACTTCAACGAAGCACGGCACCATGCCCCGTACCAAGAAATGTAAGAGGTATATTCCCGAAAGCCTCCACAGGCGAAGGGAACGGAACAAGAATGCGCGACACTGCTCCACCGACACAACTACAGGTCGCATCCGTAGGGAATGATCGCGCTTGGAAAATCAAAGTGGAGTCAAACGTGTGAGTGGGGACGTCGCAGTGCGAAAAGTTCAAATAAAGTGCGACTGAAATACATACATTTCTAGGGTGTGTAAGAGCCACAGGAGGCTCCTAATGTGTTCCTAAAGGCCAAATGGGCAAGGACTTGTCTCGGGTGCTGTCAGGCATGCGACGCATGCCATGCATCTGAGCGCCTACGCGCCTTCGTCCTTCGTTCTTTGCGAAGACTGTTTTCTTAAAAGCTAAGTTTTCGATCAGCGTTTGCTACGAAATTGATTATGTGTGCGCACCTTTCCTTTTCAATGTGAACAAGCACAGTATTGTATTTTAATTACTCGTCTTCCCTGTTAACCTCCTGTCGCCTTCATATACCCCTCACTTCCTTCATGAAAAGTACAAACATATCTTGTTCTTGACTCAATGTATATACCGTCCTTATCTCTGACCAGTATGAATTTCACACGACCATTGTAATTCTCCTCAACTCCCGAAGATCTCCGCGAGGAAATCCTTCGCCTTGGCCGGGTACATCTTTAGCCCGCGATCCTCGGATATGGGGTACTCTAGGAATCTCTGGGTGGCGATGCTGCCGGACTCCTGAGAGTAAATGACCTGCCTGCGTGTGCGTGTTTTGAAAGGAGGTGAGGAGGGACGTGGCGGGCGATTGAAGGACGGAAAGCCCCCTCACACAACCACACTAGCCAAAAACACGGACAACCACCTTGTGTGTGTTGGTGTAGAGGAGGCCCGCCACGAGCTCGGATCAAGACATCTTCACCGCAATAGAGAGGGAATTTGCCACGGTAGATTCTTCCTCGTCGCGCGCCTTTCCCCTCGCGGCCACGACTGTGTACTTTCTTAAGGTGGGTGGTGACCGGCTGCGACTTGATTTCACATTTCTCCCTATTGTGTCACTGCGAGAACATATCATGATAACTATGATAAGAGTCCTTTTTGTATGACACAGATGCGCCAAGCGCCGTGCCAATTACTGACATTGAAGGGAGTCGATGACACCGGTAACACCGATGCGCCACCCGCTTCGTCAGAAAAAGCTGGAGAAGAGGGGTTCGGCTTGCGAGCTGCCGCACTCATGTGGTGCACTTTCATTTATGAAAACACGAATAGACGTTACATTATACTTGTCCAACACAGGCTCGCTACGTGTGGTTAGCATTTGAATTTTGGTAGTCTCTGTATAACTCCATGGTTTGAAGGCTGAGGTGTTACCCGCTACACAGATTTTGATAGTGGCGTTTCCATACTCGCGCGGCTTGTCGGTACAAAAATACTCAAAGATTATTCGTCTTCTGCACGGGGACAGAGACTAAGCTGCCACCGCAAACGTTGTAAATCCTGATACCACTACGTAGGATGCCCGCCCGAGTAAAGTCATATGACATCCGATGCTATGACATGGCGTCGACACTGAAGTTGACTCTGGAATCTTGCTCCGGACTACATCAATACATGGATTAAACTTTTCCTTTGGGTCGAAGACGAGCATATATCTTGTGGCATTTACAAAGTTGAAGGCCTCAAATAAGAGAGAGCAGGGTGCCTGGCTGTAAAGCTCATGAGCGTTCTCCCGCAAAATATCGCCACCTCGAAAGTACATTACCACGATGTCTTCAAAATTTGGCTTCCAGCTCCTTTTGTCGGGAAATAATTTTAGGGCTACACTGCTGGATAAATCAGATCATAGTCTTTGATATCTGAATTAACGCGGTAAATCGGAGCTCTGGAACATACATGGAGAAGTGTCCCCATTTGAAGAATTTGATAGTTGACTTCGCGGCACGACTTTGTAGCATATTCCATTAACGACTCTACTTTCGAGTTGACCTCGCCTCGCGCTGCAATCAATACAGGAGGTAAATTTACACCAGGGTCCCTGTTCGAGTTATAAGAGCTGATCGCCACCCCAGAGCAATGAGATAAGACTTTTTAGACTTGTGCAAGCTAAATTAGACGATTTCCTGAGCGGCCATAATCCATGAAATTAATCCATAAGCATGAAGACTTGTTCATTGCCGCGTCGGCAAACGTTGTTTGCAATATTTGATCGCTTTCTATTCGTTTCAACCGCTGATGTTCAATGTCGGAAAACAGTCCGCAGAAACGAACGAAAATCAGACAAAAACTAAGTACCGAAATGACAAGGACTGCACGATCTCCCATGCTCGACGAGGGAGTTCTTTCGAGGCCCCCGGTAAAGTGTCACAAGATGATAATCAAGATGAATATAAGACTCAAATAGATCCGACTTGACTTACGATCTGCTGCACAACTGGTAATAATGGCATGTGCCCATGCAACAATTATGCTAAGTTACCGATTCGAGTAGCTACTTACTTCAACTTTGACCACAGTCATGGTGCATTGCGGCACCGGGGTGTGTGGGAACGACACATCAGAAACATGAAAGCATATAAGTGCCCTCTCATATCTGCGGAGAAATCGCTTCGGCATGTTTTCAAAAGATAAGATATCTACTATAAGTACTACTAGTTTTTAGTATATGATATCGCCAAACCATCAGCTGCCGAAGAGGCTCAGCCTGCACATCGGGCACAGACCAGGTAATGTTCAGAACTGAGTCCAGCCCTGGATTCGAGTTTGACACTTCGACTTTGTAGAAAACATGAATCACAAGTCAAGCTTCAAGGAGAAATGTCGTCGCAAAAGACGAAAAACGAAGGCACTGGAGCGCTCGCATGCTTTAAGCGACGGTAGCCCTGAGCTCTCTCGAATCGAATAGATGGGATTAATCGCACTTGGAAATTCAAGGTGAAAATGAAAGTGCGAAATGCGTGTCTATATTATAGGCACGCATTTGCTTTTATTGATGCCGTGAACCCTGTAGAATGGCCGCACAATAGGAAAGTGCGTTCAAAGTGTGCCCTTGGCCAGCCGAGAGGAGGACTCACCTGCGCATTCGCACTTTCAAGACTTTTGCACATTGAGGGAAGTGCGACCGTTCCCTGATTTCCTAAGACGTCTAAGCGAGACTCGCAATGGGTAAGTATGGAAAATGGGCTTGGGTAGTCTAGATGGTCTTGAGATGACAGACTAAGTATTTGAGTCATCATTGTTTCGCCTTTTTATCCTCCCGTACAAGAAAGTTTTCCGATCAGCGTAGCGGTGAGCACATCGCCCTAGCTACATATCGTAGTCACGGAGCATTATTAATAGGGATTTATAATGTCTGGTTGGAGGAGGTAGACAATTTGATAGCCGTGGTAGTATAAACCATTATCTTATCGTTCGGCCGGAGGTGAAAGCGAAAAGCTATGGTATTCATACCTTCGTAGAGAACCTTGTGAGACAGAAGTTTCCTACCTGAGTGCGGCCAACACAGAAAATTACGTGTCGATGACTTGAAATTTTAGAGCCTTTAGCGGCTTCGGAAGGGGAGTGACCCCAACTGCAAGATTAACCGTGCACATGTGCGCCTATTCAGAGGCATGGGCCGATCGGTTGTGAAAGGAAGTCAAGGTGGCCATATTTGTCTGTCAAGAGCCGACTTCCGGTCTCATTAGCATATTTCGCCACGCAACAATGGATATCTATTGAATATTATCTGTTTTTCTGACTCGTTGCAAGGAGTAGGCCTGCATGGTTTGTTGCATAGTTCAACCGAGCGACAGGGAATGAATTGCAGCTTCGTTTACTGGATGTATGCCCCTTCTCATCGCACTTTCAGAGGTTATAGGGATGCCAAAACCAATCCTACGGCTACCCAAAAGTCGCTGCTTAAGCCTCAGTGTTTGGATCTCCTTCGTCTTCTGTGCAGGGGTGTGTCAAGGTTGGTTCCTTTGTTGCCGCGCACGCCCGCCGTATTTAATGTTACAGCGCACCCGTGGAAACGTGCACTGTCTGCAGGGTGGGGGAGGGCCTGGGGGGGTCGGACGGGTTGCCGGTAAGTATTCGTGGACGGAGAACGAGTGGGAGGTGGAGGTCACCGTGCCCGTGCCGGCTCGGACGCGAAAAGAAGACGTGCTTTTCAAAGCTGCCGCCACGAGTGTTAAACTTGGGCTAGTGAATAGCACCGAGCTCTTGCTGGGCGGTAAATTGATGGGAAGGATCGCTCTGGACGGTACATACTGGAGCCTGGAAGGCGAGGGGAACGCCCGCGCGGTCAAGCTCCTTCTGGAAAAGAAGCTGGGGGCTCTGGAGAACAACATGGATTGGCGGCGCGTGCTGTCCGAAGAGGCTGCAACCGAGGTTGAGTACCAGGAGGCCGAAAAATTCGACACACAAGCCTACATCCACCAAATGCTGGGGCCAGGGGGCGTAAACATGAGCTTGGTGGACCGAGAGATGTTCGGGGGCCTCGCGGGGGGCGTGATGGCGAATGTCAGCCAAGAGGCGCTGAGGGAATACGTGGAGGGTAAGGTTCTTGACGACGCGACCGGCATGGCGTCTCAAGGAGGTCGGTCTGGAGGGGGAGGCGAGCAACACGAAGAACCCAAAAGAAGCAATGGAAGTTAATGTAAAGCAAGGAATTGGACTTCTCATTTTAAATTTTCGTTTCTGTTTATAGATTACTTATGTATGTCTAGATAATCATAAGGGTCCGCCATGATAATCATCATATCAAATCCACGTGCTCATAGACTTGCGTGTCCTGCATGCGGCTCTCGCCACAACATGGCAGATATTTGTTCAACTTACTAAGCATTGCCCTCCAGATTTGATGTTCGAATTCTTTCTACGACCCGCTAGCTCGGTAGGAGCAAGGCTGATGTTTGACGGAACGTGCTCGCATCCCGCATTGACTTAGTTATTGAGTTATCCTCGCGCTTTCAACGCCGGAGACGCGCGAGTACTTGAACTAAGCCTCATCCTCAGAGCACTCATGAGTACATTTCAACGTGAGCGACGGATACGGGCGCACAGTCCTATCTTCCTCAAGGCTACAAGACGCACGGTCGTTTGGTCACACTTGCACAGGACGCATTCCCTCTATACTTATGTTCAATTAAATCAATCTTCAAGGACTTTCCTCGCAGTTCCAACAGAGCGGACATAAACCCAGATTGTGTCATATCAAGTAAAATTCACAAATACGTTTCGCGGTGCCACAGCAAGGCAGCTGGGCATCATTCTCCTGCTACGATTAGGTGGCCCTTCCTCCCTCTCTCCTTTCCGTCCCTTCACTTATCTCCTCAGAGAATTCCTTCCACCGGCAACTACCTCGTTGTGCCTCTGCCGACGCCTCCCGCCATCGTATGCACATTTTCTCCTTTCACTAACCCCTTTTATGTTGCTGCTGTAAATATCCTGGGTCTGTAGACCGTCCACTTACTTGCTTGCTTACCATGTTTCTTCATATAATTGGCTCTTATGTGTCTATAATCATGTCTTACCTTTAGAATGATTGAGCACATCAGGAGGAGGAATTGTTCCTGCCCCGCCTCATTCATGCCCGTGACGCAACCAGTCTGACTACAGCTAGCACGATGTCGACCCCCTTCGTGTATGATTGGCTTACATGGCCATTCAAAATTGATTCCAATGTTTTCTTCACGACCCTTCTCAGTATAAGAACCGGCTGTTCATCACAAAGAGCGGGCAAGAAAGCCTGGCTCCGCCTCTTCATCCTTCGCGCCCGCGATCGCTGCGCTCCCCGCGGTATTATCGCCACCATTGTTGGCAGGAACGGTCCGCGACCCCGCGCGGCTCGTCCGACGCTTCTGGTGGGCAGGCCCCTGATTGGCGTGAACCGACGAGATCGCGTGATCGCCCACCCCGTTCCCCGCCTCTAGCAGGCCCTTGGCCCCCAGCAGAGACGCCAGTGGAGCCGGCGTCCACTGCAACCCACCGTAACCGTTGGGATCGGCGGGACCATGACACGATATGTCCAGGTCGTTGTTACTCTTACTGTGGCTCAGGGATCCCCTGGAGCCTTCCACTTTCCCAGCAGGTCCGCCTAGGATGCTCAAGCCCGCGCAACTCGCTCGTCGATCACTGGATAGCTCCCCCGCCTGGGCGAAACTTACAGAGGGTGAAGCCATCGGCAGTCGCTGCACCTCCTCTCGATTTTGCTTTTCCATGTGCTCGTGTCGTCCAAAGTACGTTTGGTGCCCCCCCTGGCTCGAGGCCTGCATCTGCAACCTTGCCGAGCCTCGTGAGGAAGTATTAAGGGACTGGCCGGGCTCCGGACTGGGACTGGAGCCGTAAATCTCAAAGTCTGTAACCACGCTTCCTGTATCCTCCTCGTCCATCGTCAATCCACTTGCAGGGAGGGTGTGTCCATCCCGAGGGTCAGGGTGCTTCCGCGACTCTTGTTCCTTTCGCTGATGACGGCGACCCCCTTGGCCCTCTCTCCCGCTGGCTAAATCGCCATATGATGAATTGTCGCCGGCAGCGGGGAGGTCTCGACCAGAAACACCACCCTCTTCTTGCAGAAGGAAAATTTGGGCCTTGGTAAGTTGTGCAATGGGCAGAACCCCGTCCGTCATGTCCCCCCCACGACCATCATCCGAGGCAGGGTAACCACCACAGCTTTTGCCATCTTGCGGGAGACCAGAAGATGATTGTCCACCTTGCGTCTGGGCATGGGAGGAGAACTGCGACGATGGAAAAGATTCCCCACTGCGGTCGGTCCCCTCCCCCCCCCACGACAAGCCCACTGTGCTCCGAAGGGCGCTCGACAGCTGGGATATGTGTATGGTAGGCTGGCTGTAGCAGGCGTGATCCTGGTGCTGTACGCCGGGGTCTGAAACCTGCTTTGCGACAGGCACAGCCTGCGGCCCGCTCGTCTCATCCGAGAGCACGGTCATGCCCCTCCGAAGGGGCCGGAATAAGGCGTCGTCGCTCTCAGGGTCCTGGCCCTCCCCGGCCCCGGGCCCCAGGCCCTCCATGCGATCCACCGACGGTCGCCGCCCGACCAAATCGTCGCCAAGGTCCTCGTCGTCTTGCTCCGGCAGGGCTGTGGGCAAGGCTCCGAAGGTGTCCCTCATCTGCAAGCGCGACGACACCCCAGACCTGACACTCCCCTTAGTGTCCGGGTCCGCGAGATACTTGCTCGGTTTTAAGGGCAGGATGGAGAGCATGGCCGCCCCGGGGTAGCCCTCCGCAGGTGCGACGAAAGAGCGGAAGCGCACGAAGGCCGTCACTTCCGTGTTCGCCTTGTCGATGCATTTGCAGATCCAGGACGCCTCCGGGGTGCCTGTGGCCGAGGCCGCCGACTCCCGACTCCCCGCACTGCTGACACTGCTGTTTGTGCTGCTGCTGCTGCTGCTCCCGCTCTCTGACGTGGTAGAGGAGCGGCGAGAAAACCAGTAAGCACCGATGGCCGCGTAGATGTCAGGGAGGTCGTCGGGGTGGAAGATCTCCGCGAGCAGGAGGATGGGCAGCACCGCGAGGGAGCCGACCTTGGACTCCACCTCTTCCCGCGTCATGAAGGTGGCCGCGAAACGCTCGTCCGTGTAGACGAAAAGCTCGTCCTGCAAGAACATGAAGCCGCACAGCATGGAGACGCCGTCCTCCATTCTTCGCAAGTCCAGGGGCAGGCAGTGAGGGCCCATGGCCTCTTTCGAACCGGGGTGCGTGAGGAGTTGCGCCTGCTGCGCCGCGTGGCTCTTGGAGCGCGTGGCGGGGCTCCCGGCCATGGGACCAGAGCCCGTGGGGGCGGGCCCCACCACCTCTTGCAGCTGGTCGCAGATCCCAAAGGTCATATCCGTGCCAGAGGCCAGTTGCGACGAGACTTTCGTCCACAAATTCCTGGTGGTGGGGGCGTATAAAATTAGCGATTGGTGCCGGCGCAGGAATTGAAAGAGTACGGTCATCCCTCTTAATGCAAGGGATCTGGACGTTTTTGAGAGGGAGAGCGTGTGGTCGCCTCACGGCTGACATCATTTCCCTGCCCCTCACTGCCGTACAGAGGCCCCCGGACATGACCCTATTCCGACACCGAGTCTGAGACAAGGCGGTAGGCGGGGAGCGTGTGACTGTCGCTAATCCCTAGCCCATGAGATGCGTACCTGAGCATGATGCACTTGGCGGTGTCCAGCTCGTTATCGTGCCACGTCCGCAGGAAGGCCTCTTTGCAGTGGCGGGCGGCCTCGAAGAAAAAGCGACAGTGCCAGGGGTCGCGGGGGGGAGAGTGCCGCCGGGCGCCGACGGCCAATTCCTGGCCCTGTTGGAGTAGGCCATTCCCGGAGAGGGAGCGGGACAAGGAGGAGGAGGTGGAGGAGGCGGCCGATGTCGTGGCACTGCTGTTGTGGCTCTGCCCGCTTCCGTTCGCGGCGCGTATGTCACCCCTGGAGCTTCCATGCCGTGAGCTGCTCAGTGACAAGGAGGTGCAGCCCCGACTGCTTTTACTGCCCGGGGGGCGCCCAGGACCCCGGATTTGCGGCACACACTTGATGCCCCTGGAGGTGCAGATCTGGCAGGGGTTGCGGCGGTTGCATCGTTTCTATGAGGGAATATGGAAGTAGAGTGAGAAGTGCGGGGCGGTGGGACAAGCAACGATATAACGAAGCACGCAAAATGTAGGGTTCAAAAGAACGAAGTGTGACTGGTGAGGCAGGGCATGAAAGTAGCGTCGAGGCTGTGCCCTCCAGAGGGAAGCAGCGACATGCCTCACCTTCGAGCGCTTGCAGGCTTCACAACTGTGCTCCATGTAGCGGGCGTCCCCCTTGTGCGCCAGATAGTCGTCGTAATGGCCGCTTGAGTCGATGAGGGAGTCGTGGCCCGACGCGTCTATCGTGCTGTGACCCGAGGCGTCGACCATGGAGTGGCCTGAGGCATCAACATGGTGGTAGCTACTGTCGATGTGGCAGCTGGCGTCCACGGCGGTGTGGTACGAGCAGTCCTCATCCTTCGCGCGCCAATCCATGCCATCGTTGTGCATGCGAGAGCCGTCGTGGCTGATCGCGCCATGGCTGTTGTGTGGGTGGGGCATCAAGAGACTGGCGCCCCCGAGCTGCGTCTGGGGCGGATGCCCATACCCAGTGCCCTGACTCTGCGCGTGCCCGCTGCCCGAGCCAAAAGGGTCCTGTTCCGCGCTGTACGACAAGTCGAATATGTGGTCTAGCTCGTTGAAATGGTCCGTGTCCATCTCGTCCTGGCTCCCAACTCCCCCGCCTGACTCGTGCCCGACGACCCCGATGCTGCCTTCGAAAAAGACGCCACTGCCCACGAGTTTCTCCCTTGCCGGGCCTGGATTCAAGAAGGTGGTCATACCGTCTGCCGTGTGCTGATTTAGACAGACACCTTCTTTGTTTGTTAGAGGCGTTAATGTCCGGCACAATGGGACAGTCCCTTTGAGTGTGAGAAAGTGGTCACGTCGCCGCCCGCGCCCACCACTGGAAGATATCTGAGCGAGGGTAGGACGGCCAGCTTTTGAAACCAACCCGGTTTTGTTGATTTGACAGGAGCGACCTGAGAACGATGCATCAAGTGTGTAGAGCATGCAAAAGAGTGAGCATACATCACAAATGCACACTGACGTGCGCGTGTGTCGACGACGGACAAGCCGAGGCGTGATGAGCCTGCTCTGCTAGCGCGAGGAGTTTCAACAGTGGTTCCCTCCCGAGTCAGCATCCTCCACCCATTCACACCCCGGACAAAGTTATGCCATCCATAAATCCCAGCAGGAGTTCGCTTTCCAACCTTGGACACGGCGATTCACCTCTTACACCCCAAGGCGAGAATTGGATGAAATTCGGGTCTCACTTGACGACAGCGACCCCGAAACATCGACCCCAAAAGGCCCACTTTACGCGTCACTGGACTCTCCGCCAGTCCCCCCGCTTAAACCCGGCGTGCGAGCGGTCATCCTCGCAGCATCACGCGCAGCGGCCCCACCGGTTTGAATTTAGGGAGACAGGACCCCGCTTAATTCTCCGTGGGGTGTTCGGTGCTGTGGCCCCCTCGTCTCGTGGCTTGTGTCGCGGCTACCTATGCCACCTTTCTCTCACGACTATTATTGCTCACGGCGCCGACGGGGAGGCTCCCTGGGTCCCGGCCTTCACTCGCACGTTTTTTCTACGGAAAGGTCACTTCGCCGCGCACGTTTTTATCAATGCCCTATTCATTCGTATTTCTACGTGATTTTACACGCACGTACAATACTGCCACCGCTGGTCAGGTGGAATGTTTCCCAGGTGATATCGCACAACTACGCTTTTTTTGGTGACCGCCGCTTCAGGGCTGCTTTCCGGCGCTTTTCGATTCAAAAGGAATATGTTGCCCAAAACAATACCCATGAAATGGGTGGCGCTTTTCCTGCTAGTGGTGCAAAATACGTCCTTAGTTTTGCTCATGCGTTCCTCTCTGACAAACCGGGGCGACCACTACATTGTCTCGACCGCGGTAGCATGCATGGAGGTGAGTCGGCAAAAGTCGGGGAGATGAAATTTTGGGAACAGGAACTCGATGCATGGGACAGACTGCTCCGGAGGGTGCCGCAGCCTTTCACCCTCAAGCTTAGCCAAATTTTTGTGTATTCCCTCGACCTTGACACAGTGCCTGAAAATGGTCACCTGCCTCCTTGTGGAGGCCCAGGGATTTAAGCACCTTTCTCACTTCCTCGCCCACCTTCGGTACGAAGTCTTGAAGCCCCGCGAGCTGCTTCTTCTCTCCGTGCCCTCCCTCCTCTACACGGTCCAGAACAATCTCCTGTACACCGCGCTCGCCAACCTGGACGCCGCCATCTACCAAGTCTGTTACCAGCTAAAGATTCTCACCACGGCCCTCTTCTCTGTCCTCCTCCTCAAGCGCTCCCTCAGCCGGACCAAGTGGACCGCCCTCATCATCCTGACTGTTGGGGTCTCCTTTGCTGAGCTTGACGCCCACAAACCCAAGGCCTCCCTCCCTGACTCCTTCCCCTCCGCGGGCGACGAGCAAAATCCTACCCTCGGCTTCTTATGCGTGCTCATGGCCTGCATGACCTCCGGTTTCGCAGGGGTCTGGTTTGAGAAGATTTTAAAGGGCGTGGGGACGCGAAGCAAAGCAAATGAGCTCAAGACTCCTCCCATCTCCTCGCAAGTCTCGGCCCCCCCAGGCGGACCTCGTGGGGCTACCCCTCAACCCTCCTCCACGGCCGCTGCCGCCAGCAGCATGTGGGTCCGCAACATCCAGATGGGCGTCTCCTCGGTGCTGGTGGCGTTCATGACCGTGTACAGCAAAGACGGCGCCCGGGTGGCGGAGAAGGGTTTCTTTCACGGCTACAACGCGGCCGTGGTCGGCGTGGTCGTCCTCCAGGCCCTGGGGGGCTTGGTGGTGGCGCTGGTGGTGGTGCACGCCGACAACATCATGAAGGGCTTCGGATCCTCCCTCTCCATCATCCTCTCCTGCTCCCTCGAGTGGCTCTTATTCGACTTCTACCCCTCCCTCCTCTTCCTTGCAGGGGCCGCACTAGTCAACCTCGCACTCTACGTTTACCAAACGGAGCGGCTGCCCTTCTGGCCGGGGGCCGACTGTAGTGATGCAGGAAGACAGGGAAATGGCAAAGAGCCGGATCGCATTACATCGGGAGCCTCCCTCCCCTTGACGCACAAATCGCACAGCCCGGACATGAAAGGGTGGTTCACGTCCAGCGCCAGGAGGGCCGCCCTGTCCCCGCCTGGCCCCTCCGCCCCCAGGGCCTCCTTCATGTATCAGTCTCTGAACGAGGCCTCTGGCAGCACGCTCGCCCACCCCGTGAAGGGTGCAGCATGGCGCCAACCGCACTCTCACCAGGGAGATGGTCTGGGCATGGGCCGAGAATCGGTGGGGAAGAGCCTCGCGTAGCGGCGATCGACGGAAACGATGGGATTTAGGTCGGCGCGGAGCAAGGGAGATCAAGATTGGTGATATGAGCTCGAGAAGGCGGCTGTCCTCGTCTTGTCTTCATTTGCCGTCAAACAGTTGTAAGAAAGACAGGTAGGGACTTTAGACAACAAGGAATATTTCTAAATAAAGCCGAAGTCGCAAAGATAGCACGGTAAAAGAACTTAAAGTCTATCTATGCGCGCGAAGGCAGCACGAACACGACATGAAAGACGGTGACAAGATAATTCCGATAAAATCTGTTGTCACAACAAAAAACGGCCTCTGAGTAAGCCGCAGGAATACTGGCCAAATGTGTTATCACAAATATTTTTTCTTCAATGTTAGCCAATCAACCTCTTATCCCTTCTTCGCCTTCTGTTTCCCCTTACCTTTACGAGCACGCGTTGGTGATGCGCTCGGCCTTAGGGAGCCCTCCGCTGTGTCTGTAGCCTTCCCTTGGACGGCCAGTCCTAATAGCCGCGTAATCTTACTCACATCAATCTGTCTGTTTGTCGTGTATTTTACGGTTTTCCAGTCGTCCGTCACCCGCAATGAGGCCTTGGAGTCGCAGTGTCGGTACTTGAGCACCACTCGCGTCCGCTCCCCGCCGCGCGCCAGCAAGTCTGCCACGTGCTCTCGCATAGCATCCACGGAGGTTGCCTTGGTCGTATTGACCTTTTTGCCCGTGCCAGTCATGGCACAAGAGCTGTCCGATTGTGTGGGGGTTGTGAGTCGCACAGGGCCAACTTGGAAATCGTCGTGCGGACGGCGACTCGGAGATCTCTGCGGGGCCGGTGTCTCCTGTCTTCTTTTATAATAGCGCTGTATGCAACCAGATGATAACCACGTCCGGTGCAACAATCGGCCTAGACATCTTCAACTCTTTTTTTTGTCACTCGCTCCCCACCAGTGTTTCTTACTCTCCCTTTTCCACCCTACTTGTCGCCTCCTCTGCCTTCAGCCCTCCTTCCTCTCGCCCAAACCTCGCCGCCCCCACCGCTTCTCTTTCGGTCACGCACTGCGAACTTATTGCGCTAATCTTACCTCTCGTGATCAACTGTACAGAGCAAATAGCTATCGTCGAAAATTCATCAAAGCAGTGAGGAGAGAGCAGCGGTGAACATGGCACAAGGAAGGGGAGGCTAAACGCGCCCGACACGGGATACGACCCCATCTCGGTGGGAGGGAGGATGACTACGCCACTGCGCCTGTGCAGAAATCTGGCCAGGAGGACTATGTCATGGCGGTACAACGCCGGTGAGATTTGTCTGCGAGGTGCATCACTGCGTGCTGGAGCTGGTGCGTACTCTGGCCGCGGGCTGGGCCCTATCCTCCCCAAGTCACTCGACTCGGCGCGAAGAGGGTTTAGCGCCTCCCCCTCGCCGCCGCCCACGGGCACACCGTCCGACCTCGCGCCGGTGTCCCAAATCCCACAAATAGACCCCACGACGTGGCATGCCTGGGTATTCGACTCCATCCCAGTCCGATCCATGCAAACGCTCCTGGAGGTGACGCACGAGGCCACGGGATTGCCGTGGTGGGCCTCCATCGTCCTCTCCACTCTGGCCTTCCGGCTGGCCCTGCTCCCTGTCGTCCGCTACCAAGCCCACGCCCTTGCTCGCCTGGCCCGGGCGGCGCCCCTCGTCCTCGCTTTGAACAGAGCTCTCTCTAAGCGCCTCGACGGGGTCCGCGCGGGGGATTGGGCGGGCACCACAGCAGTGTGCCAAGACTACGCCGCCGGCGTGCGGGCCGCGCTCAAGCTGCACCAAGTGAGTCTTCTCGCCGCCATCGCCTCTCCGATCGTCCAGCTACCTGTGTTCGTAACCTTTGCTCTTGCCAATAGGCGCATGATCGACCAGCAGGTCCCGGGCCTGGAGGAGGGGGGGGTTGCCTGGTTCGAGGACTTGACCGAGGCGGACCCCCTTTTGATCTTGCCTGTGCTGTGCTTAGGCTCAACTTACCTGAATCTGGAGCTCGGGTTCGCTCGTTTGCATGAGTCTCAGATAATTCTACGGTTTTTGAAGGACAACTTGCAACTCTTCCTCATTCTGGGGGCCCCGGTCTCGTCCACCCTGCCCGCTGGGGTCTTCATCTACTGGTTCACTTCCAGTGTCTACGGGCATGCCCAACATTTCGCCTTGCGAAATCCTGATGTCCGCCTTCTCTTAGGCTTTCCCACTGTACCCAAAGAGCGGCTTCAGAGTGGAGGAGCTGCAAAGGAGGGCCCGGCTTCAGGGCACACGGTCTCTACTCCTGCAGGGTCCGAGGCTGATGCCGGTGTTTTCGTAGAAAAGCGGATCTTTCTGAAGGCTCTGCAAGCTTTGGATGCTTATGAATCTCGCCGTAAAGCTCGTCTAAAGCAAACAAAAAGCGACGGCGAGGAGCTGAAGAAGCAAGAAGGGAGTAGGAAGGAAAAGAGTCCGGAGCTTTCGATCCGTCCTGTCTCGAAATCGAGAAATTGACCTCAAGGAGGACGCAGCTCTTAGGAAGGAAAGGCGACGAGGAAAAGAAAAACTGGATCTCTGTAAAGCAGCTCCTTGTCCCTTAACGAGATGGGAATTTCCTTATTTCTTGTCCGCCGCATTGCCATGCCCACCAACCTCCCCCCTTCTGGAGAGCGTCAAGAGCTCGATGGGCCCAGCGGGTACAGCCCCCGCCATGGGCCAAGGCGCTGTCTTGTTGGCTTAACGCAGGATGCATCACGTCAGCTAATGCGCGCTTTTTTCATGACAATTCTACGCTACAGGCACTATGCTGCCTCAGTTGCCACCACCAGCGCTCGACGAAGAGCCACTACTGCGGCGACCTTTGTTGCTTCTCGATACATCAAATGAAGATGAAGCTCCGAAGGGAAGAAGCACAACCGAAAGTGAAAAACACACATTACGACGGCACCGACATGGCGTACACTACAGTAGCTCCTCTCGATCTATTTTTATTCGTTTGTCAAGCGACCGCCTCGTCAAAGTGACGCAGCAAAACGAGAATGACGAGTGGGACAGCGACAGTGACGAGCAAAAAGAAAGACGTTTGCAGGCCCGTGTACTGCAATTTGGGGCCTGTGGTCTACGCGTATGCGGGCATAATGTATGTTGGGGTGGAATAAGTGCAGCGCTCAAAATTGTCTGGGCGTATTACTTTTTCAACTGGGCCATCATATTTCTGGCATTAGCTGTTTGCACTTTAATAAGTATCGTGTATGAGGCCCTTGAGACGGGAGATTCACTCGGACAAGCTGCAATCGTGGTTGGACTGTCGCCAGTGATCTCACTGTTGTGGCTTTATTTCAGTTTCGTCTATAATGTCCTCTTTTGGGGCGTTTGGGAGGATTTTTTTGACATGGAGGCGTCGCTGGCGGCCTTGAGGGGGAACTTGCAAAGTACCTTTTCTAAAAACTGCTTGACGACAACGGTGACATTCTGCATCAATGTTCCGGTGCTCTTCAGTCTTGTTGTCTTCGGCATGCAGTTGAAGAAAACCGCGAGCGGTTGGCTTTGGCGGACCCAGTTCTTCTTGTCCTTCGCCTCCAACGTGCTTCTAGCCTTCCTTTTTTTCGCGGGCGCCCTGATCGGTCAGGACCACTCCATCCTTAAGCCTTGCCCCCGAAAAGCCCCGACTGGTGGGGAAAAGCGTAATGGATTTCCGCACTCTTCGGGCATTATCTGGGGTTGCATAGGGTGGTGTCGTCGGGCAGGCAGGGTGGTGGCCCATGGCTTGCTCCACACGGAGGCCAGCCGAGCCGTACGCATCTACGTGCGCTCGACCATTGACGGTGGTGGTGCGCTTAGCAACAAGGTTTCAACGTGGGGCCGGTATGCCGCGCAGTCCTTCTTGCCGGAGCCGGTCGATTTGGAGGGAGGGAGTTCAGACCCCTATCAGGAGAAATGGAGGGAAGAGGCCTTGGAGCCTTCAAGCGCAGAGGAACCTAAAAACAGCGAGAATAAGGTCGAAGATGAGGAGGACATAGAAGAGCGGCGATCATATCAGCGACGACGCCGGCTCTTGTCGGGTCACGGGGTGAAGCCTTGGCCCACCCCGTGGCACCTCGGCTGGTACTGCGTTCAGTGGTGCGGCGGAGGGAGGTCCGGGGCCCGCTTGGATGAGCGACGCTGCTTCCCAACGATCGTCAGCTTACCGTGGACCCTTCTCCTCCTTTCCGCCCTGATTCTTCTCGCATACACGGCGGTCTCAGTGCGGGCCTACGTCCTTTTCGCTTTCATTATCTCCTATTTCATGGCGGTGCCCCTCCTGCACGCTGTTCTTGCACGCCTCATCGCTTTGTATTGCAGCCCAGTGGGACTTCTGGCTTTGGACGTGGCGCTTACACTTTGTTTGGTCACAGGATTCCTGCTCTGTCTCTCGCTGGCCTCGTATTACTTGGGAGCGGCCGTGATTGTGGTCATCCTCCTTTCCAACTGCCTTGTCTTACTGGCCCATATCCCCGCCATTCGCGACCGGAAGCTTCCTCCGCCCCGTACGCACGAAGAAGGCCTCGCGTTCCACACGAAGGCGCGGACGCACGCCATCGTCACGACCGCTCGCAAGTGGACCTTCGCCTCGATCATATTCCTTCTCCTGCTGGTCTTGACCTTGCGGACGGTGCCGGAGAACTACCAAGCTGCCCACGCAGCCTACCGCGCGGCACGAGGCTCTTGGAAACGACCTCCATCGCCTGCTAATCACCGTAGCAACGACACCGCTCCACGCTCGGATGTTGTGCAAGCTCCGCAGCCGTACGCGTTCTGTGAGCAGACCTTCTCTCGGGACCGCCTCAGCGTCTTGGATTTGGCGCACGTCTCGAACGCCGCCTACATGGAGCAAGCGGAACTACAAAGCTACTTGGCCGAGCACGTGCCACGGCACCATTTTTCAAACGTTTCGCTCGTGGACCTGGGGCAGTACGGCCCCGTCACCTACATGTTCGACTTGCCGCACAGTCGGGTTTTAGTCTGGGGAATTCGAGGGACGAACGCGCTCTTCGATCTCTTTCAAGATCTGGACGCATACTCGGAGGCGATCCTCATCCAGCTTTGTACGTCTCTCTTCCCCTTGTATGCCAGCCCAATGTTCCAACCCCTCTTGAACAAGTTCGTGGGCACGCCCTCGCACTTGGTTGAAACCCTGGCCACGCTGAAAGGCGTCCTCCTGAACCACCACCTGGGCGGTCAACGCTTCTCGGACAGTCGGAGTACCGGGTCTTCTCACGGGACTGAGGCGGTTGGAAACGCTGTGAGGTACTACTACGATGCACTCAGTAAGTTTGTAAGGGTCGAAAGGGCAGGACATCACAGAACGGCGCGCTAGACATCAATTCAATCACGGCGTTTCTTGTCCATGCCACTCCTTTCCGTGCGGTCCCTTATAAATGTTGCATCTCACGTCCTCATGGCATTGTGCATTCCTTCCCCCGTTTCAGGTAACTACATCACGAGCACCATTCTCTCGAATCCCTACTACCAGGGTTACGAACTCCTCTTCACCGGCCACAGCCTCGGGGGTGGGGTAGCACAAATTGTCGCTGCACGCTTGGAGGGTGTGGCCGTTGTTTTCTCCGCGCCCGGCGTGGTCCTTTCCCGGAAAAAGTTTAAGATTTCACTCGATAATATTGACGCGTACGCGATCAATGTCTGGGCTGTCGGAGATTTGGTGCCCCTGATCGACGAACAGAGTGTGAAGTCCCAACAGGTGCGGTGTTCCCACGAGCGCTTCAGCTACCACTGTCATTCAATTTTGCACACCATCGACGAGATAGAAGGCAGCTGTAAGGATGAGGAAGGGCCATGAGCGACGCGGAGCCATCGAGGGGAGTGGGGCGGAGCTCACCGGCAAGAGGCCTAAGGAGCCGCGGGCGAATTACCCCATTCTATTCTAGAAGCTTGCTGATGTATGGATAAGTGAGCGCGCATGCATGTGTTATGTCTTTATTTGCGCGTATGCAATCCCTGTACATGTGCCATAATGTGTGATTGTGCACACAGCGGGCGTCCGCCCAACAAAGATGATTTTCAAAGTAAACAACAGCCGTCGCCATCCGCCAAGTCTCCCCTCCTCGCCTCTTTGCACGTGTCTTCTTTTTTGGTCGCCCTTTATTTGCCCTTCCTACGTTGGGGTCTTCGTGAGCTGCTTCATACACTCCTTGTGCTGGCCGCGCCCCCCCCAACCGGCCAATGCCCTCCCCCTCCTCCCTCTTACAGGTACATGGATACGGGGATGTTGCCCTTCTTCCGGTACAACGCCTTTTCTTTGGCCTTGACAAAGTCGTCCTGCGTCACCTTCATCCTCCTCTCCCGGAGTGCCAGCAGTCCGGCCTCCGTGCACACCGCCTTGATGTCGGCGCCGGAGAGCTCGTCCTTGGCCATGACGAACACCTCCAGGTCCACGTCCTCCGAGAGGGTCATGCGCCCCGTGTGGATCCCGAAGATGCGCCGCTTTGTCTTGATGTCCGGCAAGGGGAATTCGATCTTCCGGTCGATGCGCCCAGGCCGAATGAGCGCGGGGTCCAAGGATTCGATCTTGTTGGTGGCCATGATCACCTTGACGTCTCCTCGCTCGTCGAAGCCGTCCAGCTGGTTCAAGAGCTCCAGCATCGTCCGCTGGATCTCTCGCGTGCCCCCCGAGTTCGAATCGTAACGCTTGGAGCCAACGGCGTCGATCTCGTCGATGAAGACGATGGAGGGCGACAGGTCGTCAGCCACCCGGAAGAGTTCACGCACCAGCTTGGGTCCATCCCCGAGGTACTTCTGAATCAGCTCCGAGCCCACCACTCGCAAGAAGGTCGCCGACGTCTGGTTGGCCACGGCCTTGGCCAGAAGAGTCTTGCCGGTGCCGGGCTCCCCGTAGAGGATGACTCCCTTGGGCGGGCGGATGCCGATGTCCTCGTAGAGCTCGGGGTGGGTCAAGGGCAGCTCCACTGACTCCTTGATCTCCTGAATCTGCGACTCCAGCCCACCAATGTCCGCGTAAGACTCCAAGGGCGCCTTTTCTACCTTCATGACAGACACCATCGGGTCCGTGTCGTCCGAGAGGATGCCGACCACCGCCATCACCTTGTTGTGCAAGAGGACTGTGGAGCCCGGTTCCAGCAAGTCCTGGTTAACAAATGACAGCACGCCCACGTAATACTCGGGCCCGACCGACGAGGAAACGATAGCGTGATTGTCATCGATCATCTCCTCCAGATTGCCCACCGCCAGCGGACTCCCTCGAAGCTCCTCCACTTTCGCCCGCTCCTCCTGGTCCTTTTCCTCATGAGGGCGGAACACCTCTTGATTGCGGATGAATTCCCCCTCAAGCAGCAGGAAGTCTTTGATCCGATCCAATTTCAACAGTCTGAGCTTGCATTTCGAGGTTGGAAAGACCTGGGGGATCCGAACGGCAGCCGAGGGGCCCTTACGACGGCGACGCCGGCCACTCCGCACGGCGGGCCGAGGTTCGAACTTCTTCTTCTTTGCCTTGTCCTCCTTCTTCTGATCACCCTGGCCTGGCAGTTGACCGCCTGGTGGAGGCATGCCTCCTGGAGTCCCTTGCCCCATTGCTCTGGCAGTACAATTCCATGTGTGTTAAAAGGGGGAGAGGTGAGGGGCGTTCAAGGCGTAAAGTGAGCTCAAAGAGAGTGAAAACCCATATACCAGGGCCACAAATGCTTCAACGATCAAATTTCAGTTCGACGTTGCTTCTCTTCTTCACCATCTCCCTGCGGCTGGGTGCGTAAAGCACCTTCAGCGCGCGTTGGAAGAGAGCACAAGGGAAAGTCTCCGAAGTCCTCCCTCGACTCGCTCACGCCCGCAGGCGAAGGCCCAATGCGCCCCGCATCAGAGACCCGAACACCCAGACTCACGGTCCGAGGTCAGCTTGCCCGTGCTCCATTCGATAGTGTGAGCTCACATACGAATCAAATGAACACAGCTGCATCATTGAAGTGCTCGTTTCTGGTCAGCAGGTATGTCATCATCAAGCAGCCGCTCTGCTGCCACTCGCGCAGGGGATCAAGCCTGGACCAAGATGAGCAAAATGGTACGTTTTGTCTTTCTTAATGAAGTTGCATTCTCTAGATCTGACACGTGAACTCGACTCCCCGCCAGAATGCCGAATTATTTAATCTCACATACGGGGCCATGGTCATGCAGCTGATTCGAGACTACGAGGACGTGCAAGCCGTAAATCAACAACTTGAGACGATGTAGGTGTGAAGGGGATAGAACAAAGCTCGGGAAGATTTCCGAGCCCCTTCTTACTCCCCTTTATTTATATGAAGGTCTACTTAGCTGTACTCGGTTGCATGTCATGGATAGCGTTATTCTAAACGACCATCTACTCATTGATACTTTTGTTCTCACGCCTGCGCTTCCTTTCAGGGGGTATAGCATCGGCCAGAAACTCGTCGACGAGTTCCTCGCCAAGTCTGGTGTTGGCAACTGTGCCAATTTCCGTGAAGTTGCTGAGACGCTGGCGAAAGTAGGGTTTAAAATGTTTTTGGGGGTAGTGGTGGAGGTGACGGCTTGGAATGCCGAAGGCACAGCTTTCAGTTTGCAGGTGTATGACAATCCGCTGGCGGACTTTGTGGAGCTCCCACCTCAATACTCTGGCTTGGTCTATTCAAACATATTGTGTGGCGTGATACGGGGGGCGTTGGAGATGATCAAATACCAGGTCGAGTGCCGGTTTGTGAAGGACGGGTTGAAAGGTGACGAGGTGAATGAAATCAGGGTGGAGTTGAGGCAGATGGTGGACGAGAGTTTCGGAGAAGAGTACAATGAGGGCGCGTGAGGGGGTAGCAAAGGAAAGGCAAAGGGATTGTATGCATGCGGACTGTAACAATAAAATGCGTTGACGATTTGAGTTGGCGGGAACCTCCTCTCAGTCCCGGACCTCGCCCGCGCCCGGGCGAGGTCCCCGAGGGAGACACAGGGGCTCGGCAGAGTCCTCTCTCTATCGCAATGCGCTCTATTGTCCAGATGAGCCAGGACATCTTGGGTCGTTGCTTTCGTATTAAACTCCCAGACCTTGCCGACCGAAGCTCGTCCGCCCCCTGTCCTCTCCCTACTCCCCTCCCAGCTTGATAGCACGCAGCTCCTCCATCACCAGCTCCCCCGCCATGAGCGGCGGATAACCTTCTTCTCCAGTTGCAGTCCCCTCCCTGCCCCCCCCTTTCCCCAGCAAAGGCCGCAAGACCTGGTCGGAGGCGATATGACTGAAGAGCGTCGAGGACACTCGCCACAGGGACCCCCCCTCCGCCTTTCTCCGTGCTATTGCCTCCACTGTCTCCGACCCCACGGCCACCTCGTGGAAGCCCGCCAGCACCCTACCCCCCGTCAGGTGCTCCATTTGCCTCCCTGCCTGCACCAGCAGGCACCCCGCCGGCACCCTCACCGGGATCTTCCTCCCATCGCGCAGCCACACGCTTAGACCCGGGAATCGGGCCCGTCCGTGAATGGTCAGGAAATTCAGGTCGTAGTGGTACCCCGCCAAGACCGTCCCCAGCGCCCCGTGCCTCCCAAAGTCCGAGCCTGTCGGCGCCAACAGGTGGGGCCCATACTCCATGCGACGCGTGAAGGAGTCCGGGGGCAGCCCGAAGCCCTCCGCCACGGCCTCTGCCACGCCCCAGACCGCCTGCAGCATCTTCCCTCCCCACATGTCCATCACCTTCGACCAGTAGGGGTAATCCGGAGGGACGACGGGCGGGGCGTTAAGAGGCTGGAACTTGGAGGGGGTGGGAGGGTGCGGGCCCACGCGCCAGAAGAAGCGCCATTTGGGATCTGCGTGCGGAGGGCAAAGGGTGAGTGGACGATGGAGTGGAGGAAGGCTGGAGGCACGGGTGCAGTGGTTGCGAGGCGTCTCGATCATGGCGGGGGTGACTCCCACTTGATAGTACAGGTCAGGGCGGGCGTCACGCTTGCCGTCGGATGCGGCAAAGTAGCTTTCAAGCATATCTAAGAAAGCGTTACTGTCTGCCTCACGTACTCGAGAGTCTCGCACATATAAGCAGCCCGTAGTCTCGAGGCTGAGTGCTGCTTTTCGACACTCTGCCTCGCGACACGACAGGGAGGTGGTTTGGTCGCGGTACGCGTCCATGTCCAGGGTCTGTATGGGGGAGGGGAGCATTTCGTGCTGTAGCTAGCAAGAGAAGGAAAGAGTCGGGGAGAATGAGACTCTGCTAGTGAAGAAGTCGCCTATACACGGGAATGGCCAGGCTTCACGCTAAAGAAGACCAGGCCTGAGGGTAACCGCGGTCATTCATCATGAGAGAGTGAATTGCGCCAACTGCGGACACAGCGACTAGAAAACAAACACGGGATATTGTAGAATTATCTAGCACGCTGCAATTTTTTGCAAAGGATAGTCTCACGCAGAGAGGTTGTCCGGACTCAATTGATTACGTGGTCTTCAAGTCACTTGGGCACTTACATTGTGGGGGTCTGATTCTGCGGGCGGTGGCATCTTGGACTTGCGCCTACTACTAGACAGGTATAATGGTTATGTGAGCCAACAAGCGAATACATTTATCATGTACCGGTCTCAGGCATTTGTGGCACCGTGGTAGGGTAGAAACCTGTTGAAGTTTTGTTCCCAGCGGCACACGGCGAGGAGATATTTGCGCCCAAGCGATTTCCCCGACGGAAGCACGAAAAATCAGGCCTTCAGGTGCAACATCTCTCCCACACTATGGTTTGACGTGGCCATTTCACCGATTTTACGCAGGACGGTTGATTCAAAGCATCCGAGACAAATATGCCGCTGCGTCTAGTCCTAGGCGCGACATGGCTGGTCCTGACAGGTACGTCTGTGTTCCTCAAGCCTTCGATCTTACTCCGGCACAGCGCGCTGCAAATACCCTTAGGTCGCGCTCCTGCCACATGTAATCCGCGTCACACGCAAAAAAATCCGTAATGGATACACTGTTTCGATCAATGTTATTGGTTTTTTAAGGAAACTCTTGATGCGCCCCGTCAACAATGGATTCAGGCAACATATCCACAACGCCTAGTGTTTAGGACCCCCCTCTGGCTATCGGCTGTTTCCTGTGCGATAATTTTTCGTTCCTATTCTCAATGTTGGATATCGAAATCATTGAACAGATGCCTCGTAATCAAATCTATGGATCCAGTTCCCCTCTGCTGTCCTTTTCCCCGTGTTCTTCGCGTTCTATAGCACAAGCTCAACATAAAACGCTTCTTGATCCTTGTTCTGGGGGATGTCCTTGCTAAGGGTCAGCGTTGCGCATTCGAAAGAAACAGGCATGATCCCTTGTAATGCTACGTCGATATAAGCTTTTTAGAGCCTCAACAGACGTCTTTTATCCTGTCCCGTTTTTTTAATCGCACAAACAGCAGCTGCCGTGAATCATGCGAGCCCGGGTTCTGATCCGGGACTGCAACCCAAAGAGGCTGTGGTTGTATTTAATAATGGTGTGACTGGAGATGTCCATCTAAGCCAGGCAACCTTTAAAAGCCCCCTAGAAATGAAGTTGAACTTGACGACGCTAAGGGACTCTGTTGGGCCCTGGCACATCCATCGTCTCCCTGTTCAGGACGGCTGCTCCGCCAATTCCACGTCGGGGCACTACAACCCCTTCAACGTGACTGCCACCTATAAAACTTGCAAGGATGCGACAGAGTGCGAGGCTGGCGACCTCTCTACCAAGTTCGGGGTAAGTCCGGGGCTCGCGCCTCCTGCACGCGCCCGCAGAGGGGTCTCGGGGGGGTCTCTTTCGACCTCAGGGGACTCCCTCTCCTGAATCTGTGCGATCGTAGTGCTTCACATTCGTTTCTTATATCCCAGCTGTTGACAGGTGGTGACGTGCAAAGGTCCATCACAGATCCCCACTTGACCCTCTTCGGATTCAACAGGTGAGTCGTGGCAGCGGGATCTTCGTGCTTGCTTCCTTGCCAGTCCCCGGTGATTTAATGCTCTTCTTTTTTTTTCAACTAAACTCCAGCATTATGGGACGATCGATCGTCATTCATGAGAAAGACGGTACTCGCTTCGCTTGCGGCACCATCATGTACAAGGATCAAGCCCTTGTCACCGCTACGGCAGAATTCACGGAGGGCCCTTATGTGGGCAAGGCCATATTTACCCAGCCGCAGGACAGTAACATCGCCGACACCACCATCTTTATGGATGTCGTGGTAGCTGACGGAAGTGCTGCACCCAGTGACCCCGTGTCTTTCGCTGTTTATGATGCACCTTGTGGGTCGTTAGGGGCCAAGCTCTTGAACCCCGGCGGCCTCCCCGCATGCTCTCAGCTTAATAACTCTCCTTTCAAACCATGCGCGTTGGGGGACCTTTCCGGGCGACATGGTACCTTAGCGGTACCCGCTACAGACGCACAGGCCCTCTTTATCACAGACTTTCTGCCTTTATCTGGGGACCAAAGCGTGATAGGGAAATCCTTGGTGATTGAGAAAACTGGCACAACGCCTGCGGCGTGCGCGAATATTATCAAGAGCGCGTCTTCATCTAGAAACTTGCGGTCTTCGTATCACTAAAGTAATACAGCAAATGTCTTTGTGTGAAGGGCCACATGTCATAAGAAAAATGGCCTTTGGGGGCCGCGTACTCGCGCCGGGGAGCTAGAAATATGCCGAAAGGGGTGTAATTGAATGCTTCTTTTCCAGAGCTCTGGACAGGAACGATGAAGAAATAATTCACCGCTCACTTAATCACCATCTATATGGGAGGCAGGACAAGTTTTAGCTCGCCGCTTCCCTGCGCGGTTTCTTCTCGGCGTCGGCTCATGGGCCCGTATATGGGCTCGCAAACTATTGGCTGACTCGCCGGAGCGGAGGAACGTACGCGTCGGCCTGGGCCCAGAATTTGAATTCAATGGGCGCACGCCTGAACATGCTGTTGGTAATGTGTTTTGTACCCTCCAGCATCACATATGGTGGCCAAGCCCCACATGAAGCTATATGTGTGCTGGCACCTTTTTCTCGCGTTTTTTGCTTTGCTTGGTGCCCAGTTTTCTGGCACTCCCTACATGCTCACTCCGAGAGGAACATGCACTTCCTGGTACAGTCTTCTCCTTGTTTGACAAATTCCTCTCTCTGCCTTTCTCTTTTTGATGACATACCCATGTAGACAAATTTCATCTTTTCTTCTTCAACCTTCTTCGTTGCTATGTTGCGATTCCAATCCGCAGCCGTTTTGCTTCTGGTCTCGTTGACCTGCCTCACGAAAGAGGTGGCCGTCGCGGCACAGAATAAGAAAGCTGGCAGCAATGGCACTTACGATGCTATGAGCGGCCAAGGCAGTGGATATGGAGAGGATGCTGGGGCTTACTCTACACCTGCTCCCACGCCCGCGCCTACTTCCATGTACGGAAGTGGGGGCGACAGTCCCACTCCGAGCCCGACGCCCGGCCTTAAGCCTACTTCCAGCCCCGCCCCCGCGCCCACGGCCCCCCCCACGTCTACCCCTGGGGATACTCCTACCGCACCACCGACCACTACGACATCTCCCACAGCTGCCCCTACTGGCGCACCCACGGGCGCACCCACGGGCGCACCTACGCCGGCTCCCACGCCGAACATGGCCATTATGGCGCTGGATGTGATTCTCATCAACAACAACACCTGGACCAACCCCATCACTGGTGGCCACTACGAGCAAAACAACTATTTGCTCGTGAACAACGGTACTAGGAACGTCTGCGACGTGGTCATGATCGCCCCAGTCAGCCGCGAGGAATTTCCTGCTGGCAACACCTCCTCGCCCCCCTTCCTCAGCTCCTATGTGGTTGAAAGCAGCGGCATTACCGACGGGGAGATGGAGTTGACTTTACCCTCCTTGGCCGCCACGGTGTTTGGATATGGACATGTGATCGCTTTTGGATATATTCTTGAAGGTGATTGGGATGGAAGCATTACTCGCGGTCCCGTGTTTGTGGCCGATGCACGTTTTTGTGAGGGCAAGGAGACTCGTCTCCGAGGCAGGAGTCTGGTCGGTGGTCGTTCAGTCTAATGGCTGATACTTTCGAGTAAAGGGCTTAAAACAAATTATCAACGCGTGGAGTTGCACGCATTCCACTAAGTATTATGTCGAGAAAGGCGCCAAAGCCAGATACCAGGATGCTTTAAGGGTTCAGCGTTCAGTGGCACACGGGCAGCAGTGGTACTTTTAAGCGTCGTATATAGAAGACGCTAGAAATGATGATGAAAAACGCGTGTAGAACTTATGGGAAAGCGAGTCACGTGTTCGATTGTAGAGCAAAACGTGAGGTGAGGGATTGCGAATTGAGATATTTAGATTCACAGAACACGAGAGGAGGTCAGGTGGAAAGTCTTTGCCATCTGTACGTGTAAACGGATGCCACCCACGCGACATCGAAATGATGAGTCGTGTGCGGCCACGAAAGAGTCGATTTAGGTCAGAGTGAAACGACAACAGGACAATCTTAACAGGCCACGCTCGCTTGGATTATGTAATTCTTTGCTTCAACGGCTTTCAAAGTTAGAGTCTTTCTCGGACTCGTCGCGTATTACTCGCACGTGCATTGGTAATGTTATGCTACATGACATCCGCTTACTCCTATTCCGTGCAGCTCCTTTCTTAATGCATCACATTTTTACTGCAAAAAAATACATGTGCTCGGTAGTGCTTCCCTGCCCTTCCGCACGACTGAGATCATTTGCCCTTAGCGGGGGGCGCAGGTCCTTCGACAAGGGGTTTCTTGTCGATCTCGTCATACATCTTGGAGAGGTTTTGACGGCGCTCCGTAAAAGTGCTCGGGAAAAAATCGGGAAAGATGCGCTGGATGAGGGAGAATACGAGTACATGACCGATCGGCGTCAAGGGGAAAATCAGGATGATGGTAAAAGGAATCAGCGTGAGCAAGTCCTTGGCCGTGCGCTGTAACGTGCGGACCTCGCGAGGCTTAAGCGTGTAGCCTTGCGCCGCGCGAGAGATGAGCCACCACGCGTATTGCAGGTCTGACGTGAGAAGCTTGGCGCCCGTTACGTAGAATGAGATACCATTTCTGATTTTTCCAATGCTGTCCTGCACATATGTATTGACAAGCGACCAGTCCAGCTTCGGTCCACCAGTGGCGTCTTCTATCAGGCCCAGACGTGACTTCAAATCCTGAACCTCACTCGCAACTACTCGCAACTCATCCTCGTCTAAATCCATCAAGCAAGAAGATGCGTCCAAGTTTGGCTGTGAAACCACGCACGTGTGATAGGCCATGTGGTATGAGTGGTACAATATTGAACTCGGTGAGATAGAGGTTGAAAAAGTCGAACGACCTGTAAAGGCCTGCAAAGAGCACTCGAGATAACAAGGCGACACATCGCCCAAACCATGATCGATACCTTCGCCAGGGCGGAGCAGAGTACCAGCATGAGACTCTATCTGGAACCAGGGCTTCCCGCCATGCTGCCCTTCAACACATGGTTTGATTTAGCACCCTCAGCATTGAAACTAAAGCTCACTACGCCATCGAGTGACGTACCTCGGCCGCCTGCAGCATTGTCAGTAGCGTAGAGAGTTGGGCATCAAGGAGGCCAAACTCAGCGACAAGCAACTTCTGCTCACGGATTGAAGTAGATTGCTCAATTTCCTGTTCTATGTAAGCACACGCACGCTCCATGTCCATGTCTAGCCGCTATATTTCAAGTGGGAGTAACAAATGTGTGCAGCTTGGTTAATGCTCTGTCACACACGTTACTGGCATCGATGCGAGTTCACCGAAGACAGATCTCCAGAGCGTACAGGGTACTGGGCACGACGCACGCAAGAAAGCGTTGCTTCACGACCGAACGCTTCCAGTGGCCACCGCTGCTGGGTGCCAGCACAACACTGCAATCATACACAGACAAAAACTAGAGGACCTCCATCCTTACCTGAAGCTCGACGCGTCTTTTCATCTCCACGGCCTGGTCCTCCGCGATCCGAAGCTCCCCTTTCTGGGCCTTGCTCACGTCCAGGTTCTGCTTCCGCAGTGCTTTGTGCAGCTCCAAGATCCTGACGTGTGTGATGGAGTCAAGCCCAAGGGTGAGCCTCGCGACGATGAGCTAATAGGCGTGTCCCCAACACCACTTCGTCATCCACTTGCCCCCGCGCCCTAAGAAACATTGGTTGCGCCCCACTCGGAGCCCAGGGACCACTCACTTGTCGCGTTCATCCTCAGCCGCGCGCAGCTCTGATTCGAGCTCCTGCAAATACCGCTGGAGGAGCTGCATCCCCGGACTACTGTCTATGGTCGCGAGGCTCGTGCTGGCTTTGGCTGGCGGCGCCTCTTCCCCTGGGCTCTTGCCCTGCAGTCGCTCCAAGACTTCCCCGCTGTACTTGGCAAGTTCTTTTCCGCTTTGAAAAGCCCCGTCCCAGTCCACAGTCCCGTCCTCCCTCACGAAGACGGTCAAAGGGTTCAACGACCGCTCGCTCTCCTCCCCCCCCGGTACCCCACCCGCAGCGGCCGTCCCAGACGCAGCCCCGACAAAGGCACTGCTGCTGTTGCCCCCCTTGCTGCTGCTGCTGCTGCCACCGCCTCCTCCGCTGGTAAACTTACCGCCTCCATCACTGGCAGCGCTTGCCATGGAAGCTCGAACCCGGAACAAGACATTTTGAAGCTCGGTGCGGGTCTCGCTCAGGCGCCGAGTCACGCGAAGGGCAGCCTCCTCTCCTACGAAATGAGTGCCACTCGCGGGATCGCCTTCCGAGTTTCCAGACAAGCGCGAATCTCGACTTACCGCCGCGGAAAGACGCTCTTGTCGCCGGTCGATCAGCTCCAGGCTCTTTTCGAGCTTTTCGGCGATCTTTTCGTAGTCAATGACTCCCCGCGGCTTTAGTTTGGGGGTGTATGGCGTTTTTCGGCCCTCCCCCACCCCGCTCTTCGAAACCTTCGCATCTACTGCTTCGCTCTCCACACGAGGCACGTCGAGTCTTAGTGCGAACTCGGCGGTGGAGATGTCGTTCCGCAGTTCCTTCTCTAGAAGCAGGTCCTTTAGCCGTTGCGCCCGGATGCCTTTACCAGGCGTCAATGCCGGATTAGATCCCACACGCGTCCCGCGGGTCTCATCTTCCTGGACTGTCCTACTAAAAAGCGCAACAACCGGCGTCTCATCGTGCCTCCCAATCCCTTGAGGTGGCAAATGATGTAAACGAAGGCCAGAAGGCAAGCCCTCTCGAAATCCTGTGGACTGAGAGAAGGGACGGCACAGGCAAAACCCGTCGGTTGAATCGCTTAACATAAATTCCACACAACAAACATCTGGCATTCATACCTGTGATGATCTCCTATCGTGTTTCGACACGAGGCCGCTCAAAAGACCTCCCTGACCACACACGAAGGCCAACGCGGTGGAAGCCGTCTGAAAGCAACAGATCAGGCAAATCAACCATTCTAAGCGACCGCGGCCCCCGGCAAGAAGCCTCCAGCTCATAGACAACGTGAGAAACTTCTAGCCTGTCCAGTATTGTCGTGGTAGTGGTATGTATGATGAGTTTTCAAAGTAGGGGCTGCCACGAAGCAGGTCTCTGACTGCTTGACTCAGAGATTACCGACGCCATCTCCTCGATGTGCGCATGCCAAGGTTGATGCCGATTGAGTGTACATCTCTCATGTAAATCATGACCATTACTGCGCCTCGATTGAGCTGTGGCACCTCCATGCACACAAGCATCACCGCCTCTTTCCTCCTCTCGTCCGGCTGCTACTTTGGATACGCCCCTTGGCAGGAAGGAAAACGGCATCAAAGCCTTGCAAAACCCTAAGCACCGTCGTGGGTCCGACTCCGGTCACACGAAGAGGCGTGACGAGGGAGATGGCAGGGCAGTGACCCCGCGGGTGACGGTCTCGTCTCTGTCGTCAGGCGGGCATCGCTTGGCGGCCTCCTTGCTCGCTCGCTCGCCCACCGGGGCGTGCATCATCGGGGACAAGCATGACAGCGCCCGCGGCCCCGTGGGACGAGTCCTGCCCCTCCATTACTCCGACGTGTCATCGAGACATTTACTGGTGGCTGATATTACGGGTTGCATACGGCAGAAGTCATGTCCTGCCACCCCTTTTCTCGCTCATCCCCCTTACACCCACATCCCCTCTTCCCTCCGCTTCCGGCGCAGGTATAGCGGGCAACACCGGGGCACAGAGACATTGGGATTGGATAGCCCTCACATCTGCTATTTTAAGTATGGAGATGAACAAAGACGAGGCAGAGCGCTGCCTGGAACTCGGACGCAAGTTTTTGCGGGATGGTTCATACGCCAAAGCCATCAAATTTCTCGACAAATCCCTCAAGCTGTATCCCTTGCCGGGAGTGGAGGCACTTAAAGCACGGGCCGAGTCCGAGTGGGAACGATCAACCGGCAGTACCAGCCGGAATGGCGGCGGCAGCAATAGTGCGAATGCGGATGGTGGTGCGGGGCAATTACCACGACGACGAGCGCCGGGGGGCGGAGGCGAGGGTGGTGGAGGAGGGTCAAAAGCCGGTCAAAATGGACGCTCGTACTCGGAGGAGCAGGTGGTGGCGTGTCGCACTATCATTCAGTCGAAGAAGAAGGGGCATTACGAGGTGTTGAGCGTCTCGCGTACAGCCACGGACGATCAAATAAAGAAGTCGTACCGGAAGCTGGCCCTGAAGTTCCATCCTGACAAGAACGCGGCGCCCCAGGCGGACGAGGCCTTCAAGGTAAGAAGTTGCGTCATTTTAAGTATGCTTGTCCTAGGCTTCATAATTCGGATCCGCATTTGTGCCTGGTCGCCGAGATCACCGTGACTTAAGCTGCCCCCATTCCATGTCTTCAGGCTATCAGCACGGCCTTCCAGGTCCTCAGCGACCCGGACAAGCGGCGGTCCTACGACCAGTTCGGCGACGACGACGGCACAGAGGGGATGGGCGGCCAAGCGCACCCCTTCCGACACGCAGATGTCTCGCCCGAGGAAATCTTCAACATGTTTTTCGGCGTGAACGGTGGCGGTCGGCCCGCAAATTTCCGTGTCTACAGGTCTCACCATGATCAGCGCAACCCTTTCTTCCGGTACCAGCAGCAGCAGCAGCACCGACAGGGGCAGGCTCAGCCTCCTCTCGGGTACGTGGGAGGGGGGACGGGGGGGTTGGAGCATAGGGCAGAGTGACGTAGAAGGAGGGCGGGGGGGTTGCCGGAAGCTGATGGTGACTCAATCCAGCCTGCGGGAGTACTAATGCGACGACGCTCCTGACTCATGCCCGCTACCCTTTCTTCCCTCCCTCACACGCGCCCTGCCCCAAGTCCTGCAGCTCCTCCCCGTTCCTCCTCCTCCTCTTCCTCTCCCTCTTCTCCTTCCCTCAGGAGAGCGAGCGGGCCTTCTCCCTGCATCGCACAGATCGGCACCCCCTGCAGCGGTCCACCTCCATGGAGCACATCCTCCCCAACATCCCTTACTTCGTCGGCCAGTCCTTTGGACGCGACTACGCGCGAGACCGGCGCCGGCTCTTCCAAGTGGAGAGGGAGGTCCAGCAATCCTACTTGTACGACCTGCAGCGCCAGTGCGAGGGGCAGAAGCAGAACAAGGTCCGACGGGTGCAGGCGGCGCGAAGGCTGTTCAATGCGGAAGAGCGCGCCAAGCGGATGGCGGAAGCGGACGCGCTCCCTTTGGAGGCCTGCCGTCTCTTTCAAGAGGCCACCCGGCTGTTGTAAGAGGTCAAGGGGTCGCAAAGCAGTCTGTACAGTGCTCAATGGAGGGAGGTCTGGCGGTATTTTTGCACGCTGAATAGGAGACTCTGTGGGGGCGCGCGGCCGGGATTGGGGGAGGGGGAGGTAGGAGGAGGCTCATAAAGAGGCATGTGTATTGCTGGACGGTCGCTTGGGCTCGTTGGGCAACACTCCGCGAAAGCCCATTAAAAGGAAAGAACGATTGCGCAGCGGATGACTCACGGGCAGACACGCCCCTCGCCTGAGCCAGGGGAGAGAAACGTGCCTTGTCGGAGGACCTGACCGAGCAGAGGTCAATTCTAACTTCCCCATTTTTCTTCTTTGGGAAAACAAAAGCCGGTCGCACATACAGCCCAAGCTGCGCACAGATCGCCGCGTGACCGCGTTAAGTCCACACCCCTCAAGCAACTAAACCCATGAGGGCCTTACTTCCCGTTCGTCCCACCCTTCCCTCCACCCATCCGCCTGTGCCGGCCTTCCCCTAGACCGGCCCCTAGTGAGGCCCATGGGCGCCACCCTCCTTCTTAGGGGCGAGGAAGTCTTGGTAGTAGGGGCTCTCCTCCCGGTCCTTGTCCGTGATGCCGGCATTGATTTTCAGTCCGAGTCCGAAGAAGACCACGCTGAGGGACATGAATGAGAACAAGTAGAGTACAAACATGAGCAAGACAATAGAGGTTTTGATAAACGGGAAATCATTGACAGATCACATTACGCGCCCAGGATATTGGTAGCACCCGATTAAGCTCAAAATCACACCTCCCATCCGAACAAATACTTCCCCCTGCACGAAGCAACTTCCTGTACCTCATCTCTACCATCTTTCACAAAAAAAGCCTTGCCATCAGTCTGCATCGTGCCTAAACCCTTCGCGTCCCCTGAACTTAACTCTCTCTCTCTCTCTCTATACATATATATATATATACGATTTCCCCATTTTTAGTTACTTACGCGGCCCCAACGGCGAACTCCCTGAAGCCCGGGCGCATTACCTCTTTGACCACGAAGTCTCGGAAAGGAAGATTCCACCAGTTGGGCATGGCTCTCTTGGTGATCGGACTATCTAAATCACGTATGATTGCGAGAAATTAGATTGTTGCCAGTGATTGCTCACTCATGCAAAGACGGGTGCGAGAGAAGAGATGGGCTTCGAGACAGGAGATCCCTGTGCATCAAGATGCCGAGTCTCTTAGGACAAGCCAATCCTTACTTGGGGCCCGGGGTCGTGTTGATCGCTCAAGCATCGAGGCGCACATGCCACATGCTAATCCGAACACCCTGGGAACCAAAAGAATGGTTATAGGCAAAGGCCGCGTTCCTGCCTCGACCGGCACCGGGAGACATGAGAGATGAGCCAGCCTCGGGCCCCCAACCCCTCCATGTCCCGCATCTTGCCTTCAGTCATTCTCCCTACCTCCGTCTCACCAATCCATTCACTTCCCCGACAACGACTGTAAATGCGGTGGCTGGCGGATTGGCGGCGCGCCCCTGAGCTTGCGCGGCACTAACAGAGAGGAAGGGCATTCCACGCATGGTGCCCTCTCGCACGCCCCGCCTCGCCTCGGGTCCGCCGGTCTCCCTGTGCTGCCGCCATCCCAGCGCGACCGCTTTTGTCCACCTTTTTGTCGCTCACAATAGAAATCCTGTGTCTTCAGCATGTAAATGTGCACTAACCAATCTGTTTCTGCTCGTCTGTGAGGCCTAGGCAAGGTGTAGTCGCCCATTACAGCGGGGCAGACTTCCATCCACTAACCTCTTCCCCCCTCGGCCCTACCTTGTGTTCTTTTTATTTTCCCCGACCTCAGGCCTCTTTAGGAGGAGCTGAGCGGTTGTATTGTAATTTCACGCTGTGCCTTTGTTATCTCGAGACATTACCATGGACGATGGATCGGGCGTGAAGACACGTGTGGACGAGGGGCGGGCAACCCAGCACATAGCAGAGAAGGTACGGTCCTGGGAGACAACGCTGTGTGCTCTTTGAGTGGCGAGTGTCCGTGATGTACTCCCCGCTGATGCATTCTCTACCTCCTGTATGCTGCGCTGACAAACTTTGAACGGAACGTCAAATTTTACATCTCTTCAGGATTCAGACGCAGCCCCTGAGGACCACGGTTCGAGCGGAGAAGCTGCGACTACGGTAGTAGAAACGGGTATTGTCAAGAAAAGCTCCGATGACGAGGGCTCGCGAGAGGAAAGTAAAGAGCGAAAGAAGAAGAAAGACAAAAAGGAAAAGAAGGAGAAAAAAAGCAAGAAAGAAAAGAAAGAGAAGAAGCGGAGCCACAGAGACGAGGGCTCGGGAGGGGAAGATGGCGAGAGGAGGAAGAAGCGGAAGGAGAGGGAGGACGACTTGCAAGGAAAAGAGGAGCCTGAAGAATCGGACGAGGATTTTCACAGAGAGAGAGCGAGGCGCAGGGAAGATCGCCGGGATGTGCGGGATTACGAGGTGAGAGGGCGTCGACCCTACGACCGGCAGCGCTCCCGCTCTCCTCCACGCCCTCGGAACAGACAAACGCGACGGCGGAGCCTTAGCCCGCCACGCGGGCGAATGCGTGACAATGGGAGACGTGGTGGCCCAATGCGACGATCTAGATCTCGCTCTCGCTCTCGCTCTCGCTCGCGGGACCGTGGCAGCAGGGGCAGACGTCGGGGAGGGCGTCGCTCTCGGTCGGCAGGGCGCTCGGCATCCCCCCGGGCGAAGTCGCGAAGTCGCAGTGGCTCTTCCTCCCGGCGCCGGCACCAGAAGAAGGCGAATTCGGACGATGAAGAGGAGAGCAATGGGGGGAAAGAGGAGGAGTTGGAGCCGGGGTGGGTGGACGTGGTGAAGGAGGGGGGGATGGGCGGGCCTCTGCCGAGTCTGCAGGACATGCTCGGTCAGAACAGGGGCATGGGGGTCATGCAGGCTCTCCAAAAGATCGAACAGATCAAGCAGCTCCGCGTCTTTGCTGTCCAGGCGGCAGGGCAGGCGCAGCAGCTTTTGGTGAACACCTTGGCGGCCGCGCGACTGGCAGCAGCCTCGCCCATCACCCTGGCCGACTCCACCAAGCCTGCCAGGCAGCTCTACGTAGGGAACCTGCCGGTAGGGGTGCTCGGGCCGCAGCTTGCCGAGTTTTTGAGCGCGGCTATGCAGCAGATGCAGCTGACGATGGGCCCGGGCAGCCCAGTGGTAGGCATCTGGATGAGCCCCGACGGCCGCTTCGCCCTTGTCGACTTCCGCAGTCTGGACGAGGCGAACAAAGCGCTGGCCTTGGACAAGCTGCCGGTGGGCGGCGGGACGATGCAGCTTCGCGTAGGCCGGCCGACAGAGTACCGGGAGTTTTACGAGACGCTGGTATGTCACATAGGAGCGGGGGCGGGGGAAGGGAGAGTGGGGTGCGAGGCTCTCAATTGCTCTCTGACTCGGGTATCCGCGGCTCATCATTCGCTCCACCCGACCTCACAGTTAAAAATGACAGAAACTAATGCTCTTGCAGTCACGGTTCAGCACGCTGTGGGTGCGTCGTCAGGCGCCGCCGCCGCCTCTCTCGGCGCGGGCACAACCCCCGGGTCCCTATCAGCGACGTCTCTTGCTGGCGGCGGCATGGTGGGAGCTCCGGCAGCCCAGACAGCGCTGGCAGCTGCTTCGAGCTCCGCGCAGTCGCAAGGTCAGTTTTTAATGCTGGCCAACGTGCCAGGCATCCTGGGCGAGGTGGACGTTCGCGCGCTTCTGGAGCCCTTCGGGCAGCTCAAGAGCTTTAATATGCTCAAGGACAAGGAGGGAATGTCCAAGGGGATCGCCATTTTCGAGTACGAGGATAAGGCGCAGGCGGGGCTCGCGCTCAAGGGTTTGGCTGGGCTGGACCTGGGGGGAAAGCGCCTGAGCATCCAGGAGATACCGGCCCATCAAGCCAGCATGCTTCTACGGCCTGTGGCCACGGCCAGTGGGTCCACGGGGGCCTCCGAGGAGGAAGGAGGATCTGTGGTGATCCGCTTGCAGAACATGCTGGCGGATGACACGGACGCGGAAGAGGTGGAGGAGATCAAAGAGGAGGTAATGGACGAGTGCCGGAAGTACGGGAACGTGGTTTCGGTGCACATGGACCCAGCGCAAGGCTTTATCTTCGTCGAATTCGGCAGCGCCCGGGCTTCTAAACGTGCACAGACGCGCCTGGAGGGTCGCTCCTTTGACGGACGGACCATCAGGTGCCGGTACTACCCGCTGGAGGCATACCTGAGGCGCGACCTGCACGCGGACCCGCTCGAGGAAGACACGGCCCCCGCGGAAGCTTCCGTCGGAGAAACAGCGGGCGGCAATGGAACGACAGAGACTGGTGGCACAGAAGATGGGGTGATGTCGCTTTCTCTGGGTAAGAAGGAGGAAGAGGGAGCAGAGGGGGCGCGCGAGGAGGGGAAGGAGGACCCGCCGGAAGAGCCCTTGCCCGTGGCCGTCCCACAGGCCGTGGAGGAAGACTTAGACTAGGGCGCCCTTGTCCGTGAACGAGTAATGGATACACACAAGAAAGAAAACGTGAGCGAAGCGCGGACGGGATGACGAGATACTTTGTGTTTCTTCCCCCTCGCGCACGTCCCCCTTATCGGTGGCGGGCGCCCTGTGGTCCAAAACCTCTGTGCATGCAATTCATCAATTTCCTATCCATTGCAGCACACGCTATATGTACAGTCCTTGAATTTATACGAAAGGAATCTGTCTCGATCCTCTCGGTGACGACCCCACGACCCGTCCACTCTATGCAGCCTTCATTCGCGGGTGAATACTCAGACAATGCAGGCCTAGATAGGCACATATGTCCTCCGTGGCGCCCACTGAAAAGTACGCATATGCGACTGTGATAAGCGCCACGTAGAGCCACATGACAACAACGTCCGGCAAAGGCAAGCTTTGACCGCCCCACTGCGCTCCTAAGGCGGAGATTGGCTCGGAAAGAAGCCGGCAGTGGGTATTCGCGAGCACCAGGACCTGGGGGAGGACGGGCAGGATCAGCTCTGCTGAGCCAAAGGGCTGCTTGGCCATGTGACTTACAATCATCCGCGTGGATAGGTAGGCCATCGTGAGGCCTAGCGCCAGCAGGACCCCCACCGGGTGCTCGAGGAAGACGTGCTGCCCGTGCCCGACCGTCCACATGGCTCCCAACAGGAAGGACAGCAAGACCGGCAGCAGCTGCCGCACCGCCTCCCGCCGCCCTAAGACCTTGTTCCCCACCTCCCCCACCGGGAGACTGCGCGCTTGCCCCGACAGGAGGACCCGGTACAAGCTACCGAGCGACACCCAGAGGGTGAGCAGGCACCCCCAGGTGAGACCCACAGCCTTCACGGTGACGACCATCGCGCCTTCGTGCACGCCGAGCCGAAGCACAGGCTTGTCCCAAAAGGACGCGCCAAAGGTTGCTGTCACCAATAGGATGATAATCTGGACGATTTGCCCCTCGGTGACGCCTATATAGCCGTTGTTGGTCATCATGAGGCCCGTGTGGTACTCCTCCCACTGGCCCATGAAGAAGGCGAAAAAAATGTTGAACAAGACCGTCAGCATCAGCCAAGGATGGTCCCCCAGTCTCCAGGTGGCCGCCAAGACGGTGAAGATGAACACCGCGTTGAGCGCGTCGCACCCGTGGTCGAAAAGCTCGCCCAGAGGGGAGGACGTGCCCGTGCGCCTCGCCTGTTTCCCGTCGATCGCGTCCAGCGTCTGGTAGGCGAAGAGACTGAAGGCGCAAAAGACGGCAACCTGGGGCGACATAGGTGCCGTCAAGCTTTTGTCGACGACTACAATAAGTGCCGCCGAGGCGAGCATGAAGGCGAGACCCAAGAGAGTAACCAGATTGGGCGCGACCCACAGGGGGAGCCATTGGACGGCCCAATTCCAGAAGTGATTGAGCACACGATCCAGGAATGTCGAGGACCCGGAGACATACCTGTAAGTGGCCACGCCTTCTAATGCTAGCTCTGAGAGAACCCACCTTGGGGTACGTTTCCAAAGTGTGCACCAAGAAATGTGACAAAAGTGCATGAATACACGCCTCGGGGGTCGAATCCCGAGCCGCTCCCGCAACAACAAAGTCTCTCCAACTCTGTCTCCCTCCCTACGAAGCCAGTACGCGGGGGACGGCAGATAACACGCAACCCCCAACCACTTTCATGTCCTACCTGCTGCCGCCCCCCGTCCGCTCAGTCGGAGGCTGGACTCCATTGTGCGGGCAGACACTTTCGCGCATGGCACCCTCGGCTGCCCTCGACCCGTGCCGGCTCTCGTTTAGGCCTTAAGCGTCGTCCAGGGGTGTTGCTACGGAGTAGGGATGGGTAGGAATGGGGGCGATGAGCACGCGAGCAGACCGCTCCTGTCGCTGGCGTTCGAGTCCAGCTGAAGGCGAGCGGCAGGCATTAAATCGTATGTTCCCGGCGTTGCGGCTCGTCGGACATTGGATTCACCGCTGTAGTTGATTCGCAGCTCACACATATACATTTGAACAGACAAATAAAAGGCTGCCATCATTCGTTGCAGCCTTCGATGGTTCTGTACCCCCGTGTCCATTCCTGCCTGCTCCTAGTACTCGCCTCCCTGGCCCTAGGATCGACAGCGGAGGCCTTCGTGCCGGCGACTGCAAGTAGGAAGCCGTGGCGCTACGCCTGGCCTAACACCATCATGGCGAGTTCGACAACGGAAAGCGGCCGCAGCAGCGAATATGACGTCGCGGGCGGTCCTCAACTCCCAGTACCGCCAATCGTGTGGAGCATAGCGGGCTCTGACTCCGGGGGAGGGGCTGGCGTCCAGGCCGACCTTCAGGCATTCCACGCTCTAGGGTGCCACGGCTGCAGTGTCATCACGGCATTGACAGCTCAAAATAGCCATCAGGTACGCAAGGTGGAGGTATCGAGCCTAGACATGCTGCGTACGACGCTGGCCACCCTGGAAGATGACATGCCGGCAAAAGCGATCAAGATAGGGATGCTGGCGACGGCCGATGTGGTGAGAGCGGTCGGAATTTTCTTATCTGAAAAGGCTACGGAAGGATCTTCAGGAGCCGTCATCTGTGATCCCGTTATGGTGACGTCTAGCGGGTCTGTGCTTCAGGACGAGTTGGCCCGCCAGGCTATGATCGACACCATCTTCCCTCGCGCCACACTCATAACCCCCAACAAGCATGAGGCGGAAATGCTCGTCGGCTACACTCTACGGACACCCGAGGACCTGGAGAGAGCAGCGCACGATCTACTTGCCATGGGCAAGAGTGGAGCGGTGTTGGTGAAGGGCGGCCATGCCCTGGACGGTCTGGGCGGAGAGAGGTCTGCTTCAGGAGAGGGCCTGTTCGACGCCGCCGTGGCCCAGGACTACCTGCTGGAGAGCAACGGGAAGTCTGGCTTGTGGATCACCTCCCCGCGACTGGAAAACCAAAACACGCACGGCACGGGCTGCACTCTCTCCTCGGCTGTAGCGGCCTTTTTAGCGCAGGACCTGCCCCTGGTGGACGCGGTGGTGTTGGCCAAGGCCTACGTCAGTCAGGGCATCCGGGCAGCAAGAAAGCTGGGCCGCGGGCCGGGTCCCGTTCAACAGACAGGATGGCCGGCCAGTGCTTCAGATTTTCCTTGGTAATTTAGCATATGACGGGCAATGCTCGGTTTGCATCCAAACGTTCGGCTTCAGCCGCATCACCTGCAGGTCATTTTCTAAGCCTTTCCTCTCTGCTTATTTCCATAGGGTTACATCGCGTGTCGAGGAGGGATCAAAAAAGCGTCCAGGCCCCTTTGCAGAGTGCGAGCGGGACATGGGCCTGTACGCGTGCGTGGCCTCGGCCGTGTGGGTGCAGCGCCTTCTCGAGCTGGGCGTCAAAGACATTCAACTGCGAATCAAGGACCGGCCGGCGCTGGAGCTGGAACACGAGGTAGCGGAAGCGGCTGAAAGCTGCCGCAAAGCCAATGCCCGCCTGTGGGTGAACGATTACTGGGAGCTGGCTGTTCGGTACAAGGCGTACGGGCTACACGTGGGCCAAGAGGACATGGACCGGCTGATGAACTCGCCCGACCTCCCTTTGGTTGCAGTCAAAAATGAAGGCATTCGGCTTGGTGTTAGCACGCACACCTTCGCCGAGCTGGGACGTGCCATCGCTCTTCGCCCGTCGTACATCTCGTTGGGGCCCATTTTCTCCACCACGTCGAAGAAGGTACGGTTCGGGCCTCAAGGCCTGGCCCGCCTGCGACAGTGGCGTCATCTGGTTGACGTGCCGCTGGTAGCCATTGGGGGCATCGGCCTCGAGGCAGCACAGGGAGTTCGGGATGCGGGGGCGGATGGGATATGCGTGATATCAGCTCTCACGCAAGCGTCGGATGTGGCCCAGGCTGTGCAGGCCTGGCGTGCAGTCCTCCGGACAGGAAAGTAAAGGAATACGCAAACGCAGAAACAAAAAAATGAAGCGCGCGCACAGCTCCCGCAAGTGTCCTTGTACATTCAGACCAATGCATATTATGTGGCTGTATGTCTGTGATTCTTCGTTCACTTCCTAGCGTCATATAGAGGTTGTAAAGCGGGTGCAATGGCTCGTTCTTCCTTCAAATGATCACGGCACCCTGCCAGCAACTCAGATTGCTTTTCAAAACCGTGCTCGCCGTCAATAAATTTCCACCCGGCATCTATCAACGCACAAAAACAGCGTCCTGCGCGGATCAAAATCATGTTCTCATGTCCATAAGCATCCATTCACACCTTTTCGATATTTTGCTAACCTAGATGGACCCAACTTACTTTCTGTGTTGACTGCAACCTGAGCTCTCATTTGTTCATTTTCGCACGGGCCGTCGCGCCTTAATTATCTTTCTGTGACCTGGTGCCTGTTGGGTTGTACTCGCCCCAAGTGAAAAAGCGTCGCCTGTACTAGGAGCGGGGGCACCAAAGCTCGGCATCGCCCCCCCGCCTGGAATGCCCGCTCCCGCCGCGCCAAATCCGCCGAAAGAAGGCGCTCCACCCGAGACCCCGAATCCGCCTGTCGCCACGCCTTGAGGAGCAGAAGGTCCAAACATGCCTCCCGCCGGCAAGGGTGCTGCTTGCTGGAAACTCATGGGGGGATTGCTCGCAGCTCCGAACAAGGGCTGAGCGGATGCAGTCCCCAAGGCTGGGGCTACACCACCCACGCCAACAGGGGCAGCTGCTCCGCCCGTAGCTGAGCCTAGACCGACACCAAACCCCCCCGCCCCACCCGATAGGGCGGAGGAAGCTCCGAAAAGGGGAGGTTTCGACGCGCCACTGGCATTCCCGAGGCTGAAGGAGGGTAGAGAGGCGCCAAAGGCAGGGGCAGGTGCAGGTCCCGGGGAAATGCCGGGGCTTGCGCTCATGTCCATAGCACCATTGACCTGAGAAGGCGCGCTGCCAAGCCCTATCCCGCCACTGCCAGCTTTTGGACCCGCCGTCGTTCCAAAAGCGAAAGCAGAGCTCGCTCCGGAAGGTGGCGCGGATGGAGCGGGGGCAGAGCCGAAGGTGAAGACAGGATGGAGGCTTCCACTGCTGGGATCGGCATTCGTGGTACTGCCGCTACCGGACGCGGACAGGCTCGTGGGAACAGCTGAGAAGGAAGGAGTGCTTTTAAGCCCTCCAAAGGAGGTTGTGGAGGAGTCCGAGGATGCCAGAGAGAATGCGCTTGCAGGCTTCTCGCTGGGCTTGTCGGCGGTGCTGCTTCCAGAAGGGGCTGGGAAGGTGGACGAGGCAGCGGCGAGAAGGCCGACACCTGGCGATGACTTTGGCGCATCGAAGCGTAAGGGGGGAAAAGCCAAGGGGGCCGGAGCCTCTGGCCCCTTCCCAGGAGGGCTGACAGAAGGTGCATCCGGCGCGGGAACAGGCGGGTTCCCCTTGGCACCAAATGTGGCATCACCAGAGGTGGAGGCGCCGCCTGCGACCCCCGCGCCCCAGAATGTGAATGATGGGGTGGAAGTGGGAGGCGCTGTTGCTTTCGATGTGTCCTCTTTGCCGCTTTCACCGACATCGGCTGTTGATGTAGAGCTCTGTGATGCTCCAAAAGCGAAGGCGGGAAGCTTAGGGGCAGGCGGCTCTTTCTCTTTGGCCACGTCAGTTGTCCCGAACACAAATGGGGAGATCGCAGGAAGTGCCGTCTGGGCGGCGGTGGTCTTGCCGCCATCTGGTGCTTCTTCCTTTGCGGAATCCGTGCTCGGCTCAGTCGTGTCTGCCGGTGGTGCAATGAACGAGAAGCCGGTGGGTTTTACCGTCGGCGCTACCTTGTCGGCGGCCTCCTTTCCACCACCCCCAAATGTAGGCGGTGCGGCCGTGCCGGAGAAAGCCTTGCCTTGTTTCTCACTGTTCTTCTCTTCTTCAATTTTAGTGGATGCAAAAGGGCTTCCCTGCATCGGCGTCGCAGACGTCGCCTCTGAAGTGCCTCCGCCAAAGCTGAAGCCCTTTGATGTGATGGCGCCAAAATCCGCCGCTAGAGGTCCAGAATGGGGCGAAATAGATCCGGGGGTCACAGCGTCAGCTCTGGTAGACGCCGCCAGCGCTACAGAGGAGACGTTCTCCGTACCTGGTTTCGGGGCTTCGCAGGAGGGGCATTTGGACTTGGCGGCATCGATGTTGTTCGAAAGACAACCACTGCATTTCCAGCTCCCGGGTTTTTGCAGGCGAGCTTGCAGGTCGCCCCATCCGCCTCCGGTTGCAGGCTTGTCCGTGGACAGGTCTGTCGGTGCGGTCACTTTTCGCGACGGAGGCGGGGGCATGGCCGCACGGTCCTCGACTGTCTTGCTGCTGGCGAGCGAGGACGAGCCAAGTGCCCGCCCAGTCAAGCCTGGAGCTCGTGGCGCCGGAGTAGGGGGACCACGCCCGTGTTCTTTCTGTCCCTCTGTCTCAGCTTTTTTGGTTCCGTCTTCCGGCCCTAGGTTAAGAAAAGACTGCTGCTCATGACCCTCGCCCGCTTCGCCCGCTCGCCCCTTCAAGGCCTGTCGCCCCTCCTCCTGCTTCCCTTCCTTTTCTCGATGAACCTGCTCCGCAGCGGCGCGACGGGGGCGCAGTCGACGCTTGACTGGAGGAGTGAAAATAAACTCCTCCTGCGGCTTGGCCATCGTAGCTCCCGCCTCGGCTCCCTCTTCCTCGTCCATGTGCACAGCCTGCGGGGCAGTAAAATCAAATCCCGCGTCGCCGTCCATCCTTGCCAATGCCTCAGCCACGCCTTCGTCAACGCCAAAGACAGGCTTGGGCTCCGGCAACTCAACATGACGCGGTAGCTTGAAGGTAGCCGGCTCCCCTCTGCCATTGGCCAGCCCTCCCTCCTCTGCTCCGTCCTCTCCCGCATCTCGTGCCCTCTCCGCAAACCGTCGCTTGTGGTGCCCACCAGAAAGCAGGCGGCTAGGCTGGACTGATAGCGCCTGGTCTCCTTCTAGTCCGATGGACACGCGCGATCGATCATGAAGCCCTCCGCGCGGTAGTTCGGTTGCCGGCATTCCCTCTCGAGGGGGGGAGACCTCTCCGACTTCGCGAGCGGGTAAGGCGCGAGACCGCAGAGGAGTGGGCACGTACTGAGAGCGGGCGTCCTGCATGGGTGTGCGCATTTGCTCCTGCATGCTGTTGAGAATGCGACGTGTGACTAGGTCCGACCAGCGAGAGGGAGCGCGGGGTGCCTGTCGTCGGCGGACGGCGCGGCCGGGGTCCGCGGCCCCCGCCAAACTCCGCTTGTACGCGCTGCTGACGCTCCGAGACCCGCTCCAGGCGCCAGCGTTGCCGTAGACGGGCCTGCTTTTCTCCACGTAGGGGGTTGTGCGGAAGCGTGACGCCGCTGGCTTGCCTTCACGGCCCAAGTCGTCGCCCACGTCGAAGCGGACGGCGCCCTTGTCGACAGCCTGGCCACCAGCAAAGCGCGGTCTGGCAGCATCCCTATGGAGAGCTGCTACTTGGTTCGTCTTCCTGAGAACTTCCGGTACGCCGAACCCGCCGTCGCCCGGGCCTGTGCTCTCAGGCGGGTCGGCCATAAAAGTAAGGTCCGGCATCTCCTCTTCCAGCGTGCTCACGACCGCGGAGAAGGCCTCCCCTGGGCCCCGCGCCTTTGTGCCATAGCCCACCCGGTTACCACCATTACTGTTGGAGGGAAGCCTGGATGCCCCCGAGGGTGAAGCTGCCCGCTGCTCCCACTCTCGGGACGGATCTTTCTTCTTGTGCATGAGGGTTTTCATGACCCCAAACACTCGCTCTCCCCCCCGTGCTCCGCGCTCACCTCCACTGCCTGCCATGCTACTCTTCGCTTCCTCCAGCCCCCCCTCAGAACGACTCCCTGGCGAACCCGCCCCCTCGTCAGCATCCTCCCTGGATGGCAGCGCCAGACGCGGGGCGGGCCTGACCAGGACCTGGGGACCGGCCCTCCTCCTTTGAGCCGGCCACACGCCGGCACGCTCTAGCCGCCCCCCCTCGCCAGCAGTCACGCCCTGCAGACTCTCATCCTCGGCCCACTCGGCAGCTCCATGTAGTTTGGCAGCGGCCTGGGCGCGCATGTTCCCACGAGCAGCCCCGGCGGATCCCCGCGCCTGTGGCAGCTCTTCCGGGCGCAGCAGTCCCTCGTCTGCGTGCTGTACGAGCTGTCGTGCCACGGCCGCCGAGGTGGCCGCATGGGCAGAGGCAGAAGAAAATCTGCACCCCTCTTCTCTGTTAGCTTGGCCGGCAGTCCCGCGAGTCCCGGAGAACCCCCGCCCGTGGCCCCGCTGCGAGCGCAGCCACTCCTTCAACCGCTCCGCAAGCTCGCTCTTCCTGCCCTTGTACGAGAGCCCCTTCTCACGCAGGATCTTCTTCAGCTCCGACACGGTGATGCTGTCCACTGGCTGCCCTTCATAGCTCTCATCGCTCTCCGCCTTGTCTTCGGGCGGGGGAAGCTCCACTGCGCCATCTTCGTAAGCGGCCATGGAAGGCGCGGCCTCGTGAGCTGCCTTGTCCACGCGCTCTGCCGAGTGCACATCGTCATATTCGCCGCTGGAAAAGGACTCCTGGGCGACCAACATTTGGCCATCCCCATCGCTCCGGCCGTTCTCCTCCCAGGGGGACATAAGACCTATCACCCCCTTCACAGCGGAGGAGACTAGGCTGGTGCTCGACTTGAGCAGGCGCTGGAAGGGCGTCGCCGGCTGGCCCGCCAAGTGGACTCCGTCTCCCTCAATATCGTTGCAAGACCTCGTGTTTTCCTGAGGCGACCGCCCTGGGGACTGCTTGCTGCTTTCTCTTGGGACCACCACCGCCTCAGGCCCCGGCTGCGTACTGTCCTCTGTCCCCCTCCTTGCCCAGCGATGTTCTTGCCGAATGCCACCCTTCCTTCGATCCTTACTTTCATCCATCGTATCATGCCCTAGTGGCCCTGTTTGATCCTGGGCCCGCATTCGCGAACCTCTTGATGACAGGGCTGGAGACTCGGGGGCTCGTGCTCCTCGAGGGCGGGGAGGAGAGATCCCACGGATCTTAGGAGCACTGGCTCTTGCTCCGCGCGACCGCGTCCCTATGCCATCGTCTTCCGCCATCGAGGGCGAGCGAGCTCGACTACGTGTGACACGTGCGCTGGGCATCCCTGTCGCGTGGTGAAGATGATGAGGGGTGAAAGAAGCAGGGCGAAGACTGATACTACGCGCCTCGCTGCCGAGACACTCCCCTCGTGGCCAACAGGGCTTTTCGTTCATAGCCTACAAGAACATCACTTACGCATTGTACACTCAGGGGGGTGAGCGGACGCAAATTGGAGCATATGGCTACGTTGGGGTTGTCATGGCTCTGAAGTGCTACTCCACGCAAGGCTACAGATTGCGTTCGTGAAAAGAATGAACACACGTGCTCAGCAAATACAATCATGCTTAGTTCGGACGAGATTCATACAAATTGGAGTTTCTTTCCACGAAGGAGATGAGAGGTAAAGACGGCGCGGCCAGTCCTTCCTAGCAAACATGACAGGGTCACGCATGAGCCCCAACCAAGCACGACTTCTTCCACGCCCCCCCTCACAATACGCCTACCGCGCCGACACCATTCTTCCCAGCCCTTTCGCGAACGGCCCGCCACCGAAGCTTGCACTCTTTCTTTTTACCTCGCGCGAGTGCGGGCTTCAGGCATGAAGGGAAAGAGAGACCGCACGATGCCGTCGGGGTGGAAAAGGGGGGGGTGTTCGGGACCGGCGAGGGCATAGGGCCTAGGGCGGGAGCGAGCAAGAGAAAGCTTTCCCTTGGAAGACATGCTCAGGGTACACACATCACTGAGAACACTGCATACTCCCGCATACTGATTGTACAGGTCACCGCCATGGTCTGGCAGGAAGAGTGGTTACTCTGAGGGCACGGCGGCCAAGCGACCTCCTCCCCTCCCAGCCCCTGCCCCTATCCCGCGCCGGCTCCGCCCTCAGTGCCCCGGCACTTTTGGTGACTTAGGCGGGCGCAAACAAGATGGCTGAAACGGAGCAGTGGCGCCCTGCTCAGGAGGCGTTTTCGCAAACAATCAACTTGTTGAGTGTTCTACGCGACCCTACAAACTCCCAGGTATGTACACAGCAACGCGGGAAACGGAAGACATACACAGCCGAGTATACCACCCTTGACGTCGACACATGTGCCGGAACTCATCGCGTTTTTCTCTTATTCTACTGGAGTAGTATGCAGAGGCACAGCGTCATTTGGAAACCCACCAGGGGGACGCCCAATTCCTTCTCTGTCTTGCATACGTCTTGGCGGGTACGACGAGAGAGCAAGTCCCCGACCACGTACGGCAGCTCGCGGGGCTCCTATTGAAAAACTACGTGCTGCGACATACAAAAGAATTCGTGCAGGACACTGAGATGTCGGCGTCCACCGCCTCCGCCGGGGTTCCCAGTGGGGTAGCGCCTATTACGGCCATCGCGCAAATTCGGGCATATGTGAAGCTCCAGGCCCTGGTTGCGGCCCGAGATGCCAATAAGTCGGTGCGTAACACGGCTGGTATCCTCATCACGACGCTGGCCACTCATACTCTTCGGGCGGGTGTGCCTCTGGGCGTAGCGTGGCCCGAGCTCTTTCCCGCTTTACTGGCCATGTTGGGCAGCGAGCAGGCGCCAGCCATCGAAGGCGCCTTCAGCAGTCTGGTCAAAATACTCGAGGACTGCGGCCAAGAACTGCGTGCGGACACTTCGGGCTACGGACCAGAGGTGCTGAACCAGCTTGTGCCCATCCTCTCATCCTTCTTCCGCGCCGAGGTGCCCGGGATTCGGGCAACGGCCGTGCGCGCCATGAACCTACTGGTGCCGCTCAAGCCCGCTCAGCTGCTCGTGCACATGGACGCCTTCATTCAGGCCCTCGCCGGCCTCCAAGACGACCCGTCGCCGCGCGTTCGCCAGGGCGTGTGCCAGACCCTGGTCGCGCTCTTCCGAGAGGCCTCGGACCACCTGCTCTCTCGTCTGGGCGAGGTGATGGAGTTCATGTTGGCAAAGAGCCAGGACCAGGACGAGGACGTAGCGCGCGAGGCCTGCGAGTTTTGGAGCGTCTTCTGTCACTACTACGGCAACGAGGGCCAGCAGCAGGTACCCGAAGCCCTGCGCGCCTTCCTTCCCCGCCTGGTCCCCGTGCTCCTGGCCGGGATGGTCTTCGCCCAGGCGGACCGGGACGCCATGGAGGCCGACAAGGCGAGCATGCTGGACTCTGTGCCCGACCGGGCCGAGGACCTGAGGCCTGTACACTATCAGTCTCGGGGAGATCGGGGTTTCGTCCATGTGCACAGCCTGCGGGGCAGTAAAATCAAATCCCGCGTCG
>NW_005803910.1:0-91334 GCF_000240725.1 Microchloropsis gaditana
AAGTACAATGCCGAGTGATGCACATGTAGAGCACTCCCACTCTTGCTCGCAACTCGCAAGATTCGTTTTTCGTTGTCAGCCATGCCTCGACAAGACTTGACAGCTTTTCTGAAGTCCGTGAAGAAGACGGGGCGAAACATGTTGCCCATCGAGCACACCATGTCGTACGGATCCCTATGCGTCACGAGGAAAAAGTCGGCGCTATTGTGGTACTCTTGATCTGCCCAGTGGCTTTTATAGACCATGCTTACTTGTCCTTTTGCTTTAGGCACGACATCTCGCATTAAAATTCTCTTGCTGCCTGTGAAATCCTTTTCCCATCCAGAAACGGAATTCGGGTCGACGCGCTCCATGAGGACGCGTGCAAGATTATAAGCAGTGGTCGACACTGTACGCATATTGGCCAGACAGGCCACTATGAGAGGCTTTGACAAGCGCGGCAAAGGTGGGTCTTCGAGAGGCACAGTAGGGGAAGAAGATGGTGATGCTGCCAATGAAGCGGGCGTAGGAATCGCGTGTTGCTCCTTCCCAGCGCACGATGAGGAAGAAGAAGAATGAAAAATGATATACAGCTGTGCGCAAAAGATCAAGCCCAGTAAGGACAGCAGCTGGGAGGAGGGCTTCTGCTTGCTTGCCCATCTTCGGCCCATGGTGGCACTGTCCCGTCTCCTGACGGAGGGAAAGGACTTTAAGATGTTGGTGTATGATTCTTAACGCAAGAATGTGCGCTTGCCAGCCACCAGTTAGACTCTAAAGTAGTTATTGGCTGACAACATCGAAAACGCGCGCGGTAAAGTAAAGACATGACCTCATCGCCCGGAACCCGCCTCGTGATCATCGAATGACGCCAGGGCAGGGACCATGGCTTCCCCGCAACCTGCCTGAAGCAGGGGACAAAGTATGATCCTGCTGCCTCGATCCTCCCCGCAATATTCGCAACTGCCGCCTAATTTTCTTCTTCGGAACATACAGGACGGGTGAATGGCTGGTGTGACGGCGGCTTGTCCTTTACAGGCCGCTAGAATTAGTTCGAGGGGATTGGCCCACGAACAAGCTCTGCTGCTGCAGCAACAGCCGAGCTTACCATTGGATCTGGAAGCACACGTAGCCAGGGCATGGCGATGGTATCGAAGTATGGGGAGTCCTCGATATGTGTGTGCTCCTATGGTAGATCAATCGGAGCTGGCATTTCGCTTGCTGTGTCGGTACGTGGTCCGTGGAGAGGTGGACCGTCTACTTTCAATAGTTGGAACTTTTTAATTGTTATTTTTTCGGAGCTTATTAGAACGACTATTCGTACACAAAAATGGTCTCATAGTGGTCATTCCTATTTCCAATCATCACATGTTTTCTCAAACAATGAACGCTTACTTAATGTGCTTAGTCGGTATGGCACTCAACTAGCCTTCTCTCCTATGGTCCATGCTGCCTGCTACCTGCGTGAGAGAAGGAGCAAGCGCAACGAGGTTTTTTTTTGCAACACAAATCCACAAGATTGGCCATTGATCGTCCAACTTTGTGGGAACGACCCAGGCGTTCTTTTGGCTGCCGCAAAGGAGATCTGTCGTATTGAAGGTGTGTGTGCCGTCGATTTAAACTTGGGATGTCCACAAGGAATCGCGCGCAAGGGAAAATATGGCGCCTTCTTGCTCCACCAAGCAGATTTAGTGGTGCGCATTGTTTCCACATTGAGTCGAGAGCTGGACAAGCCCGTAACCTGCAAGATACGCCTGCTTCCCACGTTCAGCGAGACTTTGGCCTTGTGTCAGGCCTTGGTGGGTGCCGGCTGCTCCTTGCTGACCGTGCACGGGCGCACCAAAGAGCAAAACAAGCACTTGGTGGGCTCGTGTGACTGGGAAGCAATAAGGAAAATCAAGGCTGCCGTGCCCATTCCTGTTTTCGCCAACGGTGGTATCGCCGACCTGGACGACGTGGAGAAGTGTCTGTCCTTCACGAAAGTCGACGGAGTCATGTCCTCGGAGGCATTATTGGAGAACCCCGGTCTCTTCTCCCGGAACGTTAACGTCGTCACTGGGCACCGGGCCAATCAGCTCGACCTTGCCGAGGAATACCTAGAACTTGCGGCCCAGCATCCACCGGATCGACTGAAATGCGTGCGGGCCCATGTCTTCAAGCTGGTCTTCACGGGCGTGCAGCTTTTCGAAGATCTTCGGGACGCGCTGGTGGCGGCGGAAAACGTGAAGGAAATGAGATGGGTGGTGGGAGAAATTAGAAGGAGGGCGCTAGAGCGGGCCCAAGGGCGGGATGTAGGCAGCGCGGGAGAGAGGTCGTGGTATTGGAGGCATTGGCACAAAGGAAAGACAGATAAAGGGAGCGAGCTACCCAGGCAGGGCAAAGAGGGAGGGAAGAGACGAGGGGAAGAGGGAGGGGTGGAAAGTGAGGGAATGGGGTGTTTGTTCGGGGCGGAAGACTGAGCCTTTTCCCTAGCGGCACCGAATGGCCAGTGCCCTAAGTGGTGCAACGCTTTACACCAACAATACCTTCAATGTTGCATTTCGCAGAGTTCTTTCATCCTTCTTCCTACCATTTCTTCCTACTCTTCTCGCATAATTTTTTTAAAATCAAGGGGCCTGCCTTTTCAGATGCTTTTTTAAGCTGCCGGTCGTTCCCATCGCGGACTCCACGTGCGTGTCACACATCATGCGGGTACCGCTGCTAACTATACACATGGTAATTTCGACACCTCCACCCATGCGCCTGATCCAGTCTAAATTGAAATCGCTTCAAGAGTCGTTACCGCCTCGTCGTCGGCAGGGTAGGAACCCTGGTCTCCGGAGTCCCTGTCCTGGAAATGTTCTGTTCGCCCTGTACTACGCTGTCTCACCGCACGCCCCAGCTCAACGATACCTCCGAAGGCCCTAATGAAAGTGGAAGGTAAAATGCTGGCCCCCTCCGAAGGGACCGCCGCCTCCAAAAGGGTTGTGGTGGTGCGCCTGTTGCGCCTGGCCTGACACGTCTTCCCCCCGGTCGTACTTGGCACGGGTCTCCTCATCGCTCAGCACCTGCGGTGTCCGGAGAAGCGGGCAACAAGTTACAGAGAAAGTCAACGAATCGGGAGGGGAACGCGGGTAGGACAGCGTGGAAATTCACAATATGCGCGCAGTGCGTCAGGAAAGCTCACCTCATAAGCCTGTGCAATTTTCAAAAATTCCCGCTCCGCCTTTTCTTTTTCCTCGGGAGAGGCATCAGCTTGCTTGTCGGGGTGATAGATTTTCGCCATGTTGCGATAGGCCTGGGTGTGCCACAATACCGGATACAAGAGATTGAATCAAGAGTGTGTCCCGTCAGGCAGGAGAGCTTGCCCCTCAGGGTTACAATGTGACCGTTCGATCCAGCCAACATCCCGTTCAGGTACCTTTTTGATTGCCGACGTGGTCGCACGCCGGTCCACGCCTAGAACCTTGTAGTAGTTTACCTCCTTGCTCTGTTTCAGGGCGATCTCGGCCTTTTTGAGAGCTTCTTGGACCGAGGCATCCTCTGCGAAAGCTTCCGCCGCCGACTTCAGAACCCGCACGGCTTCCTCGTACTCCTCTTGCGCCTGCAACAGGTCACTCAACACGATGTGTGCCTCGCTCAAGCGGGGGTTCATCTGCATGGCTGAGTCCACGGCCTGCCTGGCGGGCGCAAAGGATGCGACTCCCATGTGGGCGCGAGCGATCTGCAAGAGGATCGGGGCGTTAAAGTACACGTGCGAGGGATCCACAGCCATAGCCTCCTGGAGGTAGCCCACGCCCTGCGCCACGTCGCCCACATCCACGGCTTTCCTCCCTTTCTCCGCCGCCTTTTGCATCTTCTTCACACGTCGATGTCCCTCCTTGCACCCGAGGTGCTCCGGGTCGAACTTCAAACCCTCGCGGAAATGGGTCTGCGCCATGTCGAACTCCCCCAGTTTGTAGTATGCGAGCCCGCGCAGCTCCAAGGCTGGAATGCTACTTCCATCCAGCTTGATGGCTCGCCCTGTGTCGGCCGCCGCCGAGTAAAAATCTTTCTCCTCAAAATTACAGCGCGCGCGACGAAGCAGCAGCTCCGGCGCTACCTCCGTCAGGGTGACGGCCACATCGAGGTGCTGGCGAGCAGCACGCCAATCTCCCATTTCCATCAACCGCTCCGCCTCGGCCAGGCTGTGTTGGCACTGCCGCGCTTCCCTGGCGCCTTCCCCCATTTCCCCCTCGGTCACGCCCCCCGCCCCTGTCTCCAGCATGCCCTCCAATTTCTCATATTCCCCCACCGCGTCTGCGCACCGTCCCATCATTTTGAACAACTTAGCCCGCTGTTGCATCTTGGCAGCGTTCAGCGGGTCAAGTTGCAGGGACGTGCTCAAGTCTTGGAGGGCCTCGCGGTATTTCTTCCCCCGTAGATGAGCTCGGTAACGCTTGTAATGGTTTTTCTCATTCTCTGGCTCGATCTGTATGGCTTGAGAGAGAAATTTGATGGCCTTGTCTAGGTCGCTGTCGGGACCAAGCGAGCAGAGGGAGAAAAGAGGCGGGAAGAAACGTGAGCGGTTACGATCAAATTCCCCCCTCAAAGCTCTCACACACTATCCTTTCCTTTCCGCCTTTCCAATCCGTTGAAGTTCACGCACCCTGTGGCAAAGGCTTCATCGGCTGACGCACGTAACTTTCCTGGGTTCAGGACGGCGCCAGTTTGATCCTGACCGCTTACCGGCCTCACCACGGACAAGAGCAAAAACAAGCAAAAATGAACCCATACAGACGGAAATCTTGAACTATTGATCGAAGGAGGTCGTCTTCTATTGAAAGCAGCCGAGGCTTGCACGATCCGCTGCAGATTTGTCATTGATTGTAAATATGCAGGGAGGCGTTTTATGTGTCTGCGGTCGGCCGCAGGTCCTTTCCTTGACAGTGAGCCTCCCTTCTCCAGCACGGTTCAGTGGCAGCAGGACTTCGTACCTACAAAAATGGGTACGAGGATGGAGCAGTATAGAGTTTCTTAGGAGACTAGATATATTATTATGAAAACTACTCAAACAATGGTCAAAATCGTGGCCCTGCGGGTACGTAGTTCATTCGACTTCACGACTCGAGGGCTTTCTGACCCATGGCAAGCCTCGTTGGAGAGCGCACAACGGTTATAATACGTCGAAGGAAGCCCACTGACGCCCCCTCACGATGGTTAACGATCTTTCGCCATGTCTCGAGCACGATATGGACTGTGCTCCACGCGGGGGGGTAGGATGGTCACGGCACCAGTCTGGCATTCAGACCTCGAGGCGTTTCGCCTCGTTAGCTGGAGCTCGCTGAGAAATCTCGGCGAGATGGCCGCCCTACGTCCGAAGCCATGCCTTCTGGGGTCTTCGTGGACCTACTCATGAAGCTCACAATCCAGCGACAGGTATGGAACGACAGCGATGCCGGAGGATAAGTTGGGGGATCTTAATTAGTTTCAATTTTCTGCCGATTACCCGCGGACTACTACGGACATTGCCTCTGCCACCCTGTCTGGATGCGAGAGACTTGCCATCGCAGCAGGCACTCGACGCCTATATCAAGAAAGGACCCTGCGTGCTTACCCATGCCTTTGATAAGGATCCCAACACGCGTAAAATGGCGGATGATACCTTTAGTGACACATTTTTCGAGGAGTTTCAAGACGTGGAGCTAGAAGTTCAACTGAAACGCAATTCCAAGATCGCGAAGCCGCGCTTGTACTCGGGCACTTTGGCTGGTATTGTGGATGGTATGATGCAAAAAAGCACGCATGAGGAAGCTTGGTACTTGTTGAATGAAAAATTGTTGGAAGATTCTCAGAATCGGAAGATAAAGGACCCATTTCGTTTACCGCCGTCATTGTTTGGAAAACTAGATTATTTCGATCTTTTTCCTCAACGTATTCGACCAAAAAAGCATTGCCTTATTCTTGGGGGGACAGGTGCGCGTTCGTTTTTACATGTCGATCCCTTCGAATGGACAGGGGTCAATTATCTACTGGAAGGACGCAAGATATGGACCTTTTTCCCACCCTGCAGCGCGGACTTGGGTCTGAAGAGAGTACATCCAGAAGCCTGGGAGGGAGAAGTCAGTGCTGGGTGGAAGAGCACGGATTTTGACCTGTATTACAAGGTACCAGAAATATTTGAAGGTGCTGTGACTCTTGATCTCCCAGAAGTGCTGGCAGACGTGGAAGGAGTGCAAGCCTTGGTGCAAGAAGAGGGGGAACTTGTCGTCATTCCTCCGGGATGGGCTCACCAGGTCTATCATTTGAAGCCCGGTTTAAGCCTTGCTTGGCAGGTGTGCAACCATGGCAATTTGAAGAACGTGATCATGCACATGTTGACTTGGGCAATTGAGTCGGGGGGCAATCTCCGCCACGCGCAGGAGAGACCTCTCCATGGTGGAAAGGCCGGTCTGGGGCAAATGGAAGGGACTCAAGAACATGTAACAAGAATGGTGGAGATCATTTGCCAAGACACGACCGAGGGGGTCGATGAGAGGCATCAAGTAATGGCGACGATAGAGAAGGCTCTGAGGCAGGCCATGATATTGCGGCACGGGCCTGAGAGAGGCCTTCAGGCGTATGAGCGACTGTGGCAGAAGCAGTGAGGAAGGAAATGGCAGCGATCGTACGTTCACTGCTAGATGTTCATAGATGAAGCACGAGTACCACCACGATTCTTGGTCCCTCTGTGCACTTTAAGTGTTCTTTGTAAATAATACATGGAGGATGTCTTGCCGTGCTGCCCCACCCCAAAACCCTCCACGGCCGCCTGCACCTGTTGTCTCCTTTTGCTATTTCTTTCCCGTCCCACAAGAGCTGCTTTATGTCACGAGTGCCTTGATCGTGTTCACCAAAGCAGCCGCGACTGTTCCGTGGACGGCCCGCGCTGTTATACGCATCGCCCGGACTTGCGCATTGACCTCGATCCTCAACAAGGCCCCGACTGAGATCTTCCCACCGTCTGGCCCGGCCGTCCCGGTCCGCAGAGAGCCCACCGCCGACAAGGACAGGTCATTTTGGTCGAGGCCCTGGGCTTGTGCCAGGTGCAAGCCATCCAATATCTTAAGGCGAAAGGCAACCAAAGCGGAGGAGTCGTACGAAAAATTTGCGGGCTGCTGCAGGATTTCCTGTCGCTCCCTACTCTGACCTTCGAGACTTCGCCAACGGGCCATGTAGTCGGGCGCAGCAAGTGTGACGGGCTCAAAAAAGCTGGTGGGGACGATGGGAAGCGTCAGCTCGTACAGATGTTTTTGGCCTTGAAAAGTGAAAGAAAGGAGAAGCTCGGGAGCGTCCGAGTAGTCAAATGGCTTCATCACCTCCATGCTTAAGCTCTGTTTGGCCTGCTCCCCCGCTGCCACAATCTTGGGGGGATCCTGGCTTTCCATCTGCAAATAAAATGTCTTGGTGACAGAAGCTGCGAAGTCTGTTAGAGCCTCGCTGGTTTTGTTGCCGTAAAACAATACCATTTTCCCCTGAGATCCGCGGTAATCGTGCTTGATGCCCACTTGCAACTTGTCGTTCTCGAACAAGACACCCGAGACGGTCGTGATTAAAGCCTTGAAAGCGGTCTCCAATCGTGGGCGCATCTCCTCAGGGATCCCATGCACGCCGGCCTCTGTCCCCGCATTGCTGACACCACTTGTTCTGATACCGCTGGCCGCGGTGTCTCCACCGCTGTCGGTGATACCAAGCAGATCATCCTCTGCAGAGGCCGGGGAAATCGAGGCCTTACCCATGGCCGTGGTGAGAGCTGCCGTTGGTCCCGCATTGACTGCTTCGCCCGACCCCAAGTTCAAAAGGTCCTCCACTCCGCCCCCGCCCCCATTCCCCTTCCCACTGAACCCTGCCGCCGTGGGGCTCATTGGGCCGGTCTTTCTAGAGCTTCCTCCCTCATTCCTGCCGCCACGGGTTGCTCCGTTATCCTCCATCCCTCCCTCCCCGCTCTTCTGGAAGCCCGTCCTGTCCTCCGAGGCCTCCTGCTTTTTTCGCAAGCGAGCCTCCAAAGCCGACTCCTTGTCCTCCGGCCATGCTGGCATTTCCTGTAGAACGCCGTCCAAGATATCGTCCCCCTGTGACACCAATGAGGCATATTCGCATGCTCGCTGTTGCAATTCCAGCTCCGTGGAAGGCGTGTATTTTTCAAACGTCGGTAGCACCAGCGGTCGGACTTCAGGGTATAGATTCTCCAGCTTGGCGTACGTGCTTAAGAGCAAGGCCTTAGTGCGAGGGGTCGTCCCGGCAAAGTGCTTCTGCAATACGCGGACCTGGGCCTCGCCCCCCCTACCCGGCTGTTCCGCAATCAAGTACCCAAACTCCCCCAGCACATAGCCTCCCACCAAGACGGCGGCCTCGTGCACGTTGCGGGCTTCCAGGGCTCGAAAACAATTCTCAGCCGCGTACGCTTGTAGATCCTTGTGGCCCGTCACGATTTGGATAATACGATGCCAGACGTCGTCTGCGACGTAGTCTCCAGCAAGGTGAATCAGCTGGAGCACTGTATCCACGTACCAACGCAGGTCGGTCGCGTATCTTTCTGCCAAAACGGCTATTTTCAGGACCATTTCCTCCCTTATGCCAGCGTCTGCCGTGGCTAGGTTGGTGGTCAGCTCTCCCACAATATCGCGCGCGTTGGACGCGTCGCACATGGCAAAGACCAGGTCCAGCGCCTGCCGCCGCACGCTAATGTCGGCGTCCTTGAGGGAGACAAAGACTGTAGACATGTGCTTCTTGACCCCTTCCTCCCCACCCCTCCCTTCCGCCAATTGCGCAAACCTGCCCAAGGCCTCCAGCCCGAGGTACCGAATGTTGGGCTCCTTCACCGAGATAAATCGACCCAGCAGCGTCAAAGCCTGGGCCTTCAGGCCAGCATGGGCCGCCTGCCCTTGCGACAAGACCACGTTCACGGCCTCAAACAGAATGGCGTGGTCGGCGTTGCTCTTGTTCACCGTGTCCGAGACCGCCGTGTGCGTCAAAATCTTCCGCAAGGAGTCTGTCAGGCGCTCGGCTTGGACGCTGTCCTCCGGAGGGGGGTAGAGCTGCAGGTACTTCAGAAACTTGACCTGGAGCCAGGGAGACGGCGTGTTGTAGTACAGGTAGTCATCCATGACCGCCCGCGGCGTAAGCACGAGGCGGGAGAGAAGGGCGATGACGTACGGGACGCAGATTTCGTAGTCCCTCGGGACCTTGGAGGCCAGGGCGATCAGAAGCGACATGGCGGAGAGGAGCAAGCCCAGGTGCCGTTCCTCCAACAGGCGGGCCATCTGAGGGGCCCACTCCGGGTGTGTGATGTTGTCCGGATTCGTGCGAAACAATTTCAAGAGGCACAAGGCTGCCTTCTTGCGCACAACGGAGTCCGTGTCACGGGAAGTGAGTACCCGCTGCACGTCAGGAGTCAACGCCTCCGCAAACTCAGCGCCCCCTATGTTGGCAATGGAGGCCAGAGCCAAAGCTTGGAAGTAGTTGTTGTGAGACAAAAGGTCGTTGCGGACCGAGTTCACGACGAGGGTCATCATCTCGTTGTCCGCCTTCATAAGCAAGGAGACCGCGACGTAGCCCACGCTTTTTTCGGAGAACTTTCCGGATGAAATGAGAGCAATGATCTCCATGTGACCAAAGTCGACCTCGTATCCCAACGTGAATATGTAGACGAGTTTCCACACGTATTTTTTGCGTTGGTAAGGGCTAAGCGTGGCAGGGGAAGAAAATTTGTGTCTGATGTTGGCGAGCTCCTTGTCAATACGCATCTGCTCTGCCTCCCGGGAAGTACAGTTTCGAATGTCGGTGATGAAATTCAGCAAGCCCCTAGCTTGATCGCCCGAGCTAAAGCCCGGGAGATTAAGCGCATTCATACCTAGCTGGGAGGCCTGATAGGGAGGGGGCCGAAGGGGCCGAAACGAGATGCAGACGTGTGAGGATGGGCGCAGGGACAAGAAGGCATGCCCGAAGACCAAAAACACAGTGCAAGGGACGCCACAGACAAGCCTATGACATAGCGACTGGATCATTTTGCATTGTCCAGACTTCAGGCGGTGGATCCGCACACGTTCACGTGTATGGCTGGCGTTGTCCTTGAGACAGAGCCCGAGGAAACAGGGAACGTTGCTGCCTCAAGCCTTTCTTGAGCGAGGGTGGAGCGGGTGCATTAAATTAGATGCTCTCACTGCCACGCTCGCTCCTCGCACCGGCGCGGTGATCATAGCCCTCCCGTGCGACCGTTTTGACGACGTTTTGGCAGGCGGAAGCGTCTTTGGTTTGAGTCTAAGGCCCTTGTCAGACAGTCTGGACCGCTTATTCGAGAATAACAGGCTTGAAGCAGTCTCTGCTTCGCCGGATTCGGTGCTCTCTCATCAGGTTCCATCTTGGAGATATTCCTCCTTTCACGTGCAAGCTCACGATTCTATCAATGATGCGAGTACCCTTACTATGATCTTCAAGCAGCTTGTGCTTGTTCAGCCTGTCTTTGACCGGAATCGTGAGAGCCTTCGCAGACTGATCTCTCACCTTCCTATGTGTAGTAGTACTTCGATGCGCTCTGCTATGAATGTGCCCTGACAGCATACTCGCATGCCTCCCTGTGAATATTAACGCGGCATATGTGTAGGTAGAATATGCGATCTTGATTACGAGGTAGAGCTTGGTCGAGGGGGATATCGCGGTCATCTTCAGGCGAAAAATTTTGTATCAACCTGACTACTTCAGTACCATATTGCTCCCATGACGAGAATAACCAGCAAATACGCGGCTACTGAGTCGTGCATAAAGTAACTCTTCTTTAAATCATATCGCACCGAAGACACAGGAGTTAAAAGGCACGGAGTCATGCCGGCATCCGGGGAACCCTCCCATGATGCCTCGACGGGTACCTCGGACTTGGGTGGTCAATCTGGAGGACATCCAGAGGAGCACAACACAGTTTACAAGAATCACCTATTGCCTTGGATAATAAGTGAAGGATTGGTTTGTATGTTGGATAACAACATGGCTGATTTTGCGATGAAGCTAAACTTGCTTTGTGTGTCTAAGGGGGTCCACGATGTTGCGCGCCTCTCCATCACGTCGCTGAAGGGCGACGAACGCGTGCTTCCCTTCCTCGCGAAATTCAAACAATTGCGACGCCTGCACATCATGCTGTGTGACAATCTTGTTAAGAGGGGTAATTTTCCGGCCGTGGAGTTGAGCAAGGCCACGCCGTTGCTGGAGGACTTAAAGGTGTGGAAGGGGTCTGGATTCAACGCAGACCTCGTGAAGTCAAGCAAATGCATTTACCAAGAATACCAAGAGCGACAAACAGCAGAGGTGGAGGCGGAGCTTGCGGGTATGAGCGATGAGATGCTCGCGGGAGAGAGGTTTAGCATGCTCAAGTCCTCGAGGGCTGTGGCGGGGAGAAGGAAAGAGCGAGACTGGCGTTTGCGGTGGAGAACGCTGCAGAAAGTCATGAAAAGAAGGAGAGAACCGCAGAAAGAGATGCAGATTGATGCAGAGGTGGATTTGGATCTGTCCGCTCGCATCAAGGAGCCCCTTACCCGATTGACTGGACTGAGAGGCCTGCGCTCTCTGAAGTGCATCTCCATTCAGGCGGACACAACCATGGTGGTTACGCCCGGGATACGGACATGGATGGAGGAGGAGCTCCCCATGGGCCTGGAAAGGCTGTCCATCCATGCGTCCTTGTTGGAGGGCCCCCTTCTTCCTGCCTTGGCCCGGCGGGTCCGCCGGGCGGGGGGTCTGCCCTGCCTGCGTTCCTTGTCAGTGCATGGAGTGCGCCGACACCACTCGGAAGGCGAATCCGAGGTCGCAACCTGTACATTGGAGATCATTGAGCTGCTGACGAGTTTGACGCAAAAAAGCACTCCTAGCTTGGAAGAGCTCGTCGTTGTGCACAGCGTGAGGCCTTCTTCCGACATAAAAGGCGAAGGCAAACAGTTGGGCTGGTTGGATTTCTTGGTGAAAGATTGCCCTGCCTGGGAAAGGGAGACTCAGGCCCTGCGGGGATGGTGGTCGAGAGCTTGCGAGCGGCCTCCCCATTTGTACATGCTGGGCGTCCGGGACGGGTTGGAAGCGGAGGGGATTCCAAGGCTCATGTGCAGCGGCGACCCAGATCTCGTGGCGCTGGGCACGCTGATGTGCTGCCACATGGAGACCATGCAGCACCTTTATGTAGACTCGGAATGTTTCCGCGCCATGGTTGGACAGTTTCAAGATTGTCACCCGATATACGCCCGCGCTCACGCGGTGAGGGCCCTTATCAACTACATCGTTTCGCAATGTGATTTGCAAAACGGCGACATTCCTATAAGCTTCAGCTGGGTTCCTGTCTTTAAGGACTTGATTCACTTTGTCTTCGCATTTTTCGAAGCTTCCACAGACTTGATGGCTGGCGAGATGAGCGATCCAATGTCGGTAATGCTCGTGAGAAATCTGGTATATATGGCCAACTATTTCGTGCGCCATGGTCATGTGGCCTCGGAGGCCTTCCAAGAGGACGAACTCGTGGCGGTCACCGTACTTGCAGCGCAAGCTCTTACTTTTCGGTCCCATCTCTCTTACACGACGCGGCTGGAGGCCTCTGAGATCGTAAGTCGTGTCTTCGACCATTTCATGCGGCAAGACGAGCACGCGCGTCTCCGTTGGGAAAGCAGTGTAGCCGCTGCGGTTGAAAAAGGTCTCACGGCCTCTCTTCGGGAGGGCGAGGGAATGACATGGAGGCCTGGGGTGTGGAAAAGCTTTTCTCCACAAGTGACGCCCGCTGAGGGCACTGCAAGCGCAAAAGTGGCCGTGATGATGGTTCGTTTGATGCTTGTCATGTTCCATGAATGGTGGGAGTTCGGTCGGGAAATGAAAAGGGGCAGGGTTCCCGCCAAGGACGTCTCAAAGTATGCGCAAAAGACTGATAAACATATGATGTCTGAAATTGTGTCACTTATGTTCGTCTTTTTGTCGAAAGATGCGGAAGCTCATTTGGAGGCTTTACGGGCGCAGAAAATGCTGGTCTCCGTGGTGGTAGTCTTTCTTCTCGACACGTCAACGCCGGCCCTCCTCTGGTTCTGTTCCCTCCCAGACATCCCCCCATGGTTCCCGGGTTTCATGGTGGACATCCTACTCGGGAGTAGGGACAGTCTGTGTTTTCCCAAGTACCTTACTGCTCTGCTAACGGCGGGTGTGAAGCGCTCCACGGGAATGCAATTAAACCCCTCTATGAACCTCCTGGCAGGACGAAGGATCCTCCTGGAGACCCTCTTTGCCCCGGAGAGAAAGGACAGGTTCTGGAAAGTGCTTTCCCGCCACGCGAATCAGGTGGGAAAGATGACGTTGTTTGGTTTGCTTGCCGAGGCGGCAAATCGTTGCCTGTTGGAACCTGGAGGCCCCGTTGGTCCCGTGGAGAGACAGCAGCTGGCTGATGCGGTGAATGTGCTTAGGCTTGCGGAAGAAGGCTCCTCAGACGCCCTGTACGTCCTCCGCGCACTGAAAGGTGAGCCTGAAAGCCATCTCAGAGACGTTCTGTCGCAAATTCAAATTGCTCTTGCTGTCAAGACGATTACGGGAAAGCCGCGGCCCATGAAGAGTAGCCTGTTCGACGAGCTTTTTGTGGCCTTGGCGGGTTTGGACGCAAACAGCTTGTCCACGGAGGCGACCAATTTGAATCACACGGTGGATGGGGCGTCGCAAACATTCGTGAGCAGCAGGGGCACTGCGACATGTAACGATGCTTCTGGGACTGCCGAGACTTCAGCAGTTGTCTTGTCCTCGCTCTTAGACGCGACGCTGACACAGTTCAGGGAGGGAGACTTGATGGGCCGCCTCTGCGATTTCATAGAAGGCTGCAAACACAAACGGACGTTGACTTGTCTGGGAACGCCGCAGGGCAAACAAGTTTGGAAATTTTCTAGACTGCGCATTTTGGGAGCGGCTTTGTCTTCATTGACTCTCTTGTCCTCGGTATTTGTCGGTTTGCTGGCAATCCCCGACACTCAGGTATCCGAGCAGAGCTCGGAGATACGGGACGCCGACGGAAATGGGGCTAGATCATCCAAGGACATAAAGTCTGATATCAAGAGGGGAGACTCACCGGACAAGCTCACATTTGGGTCTCATTGGTATCCCGTGGCTCGATCGGCAGATGATTTCCTGGACGCATGGGTGGAGGTCCTGACGAACGTGGAGAAAGAGCCTGTGCTGATCCTCGGCTTGGCCAGGGCAGCGGTCCGGGAGACGGGTGTCGTTCGCAGGCTATGCAAACGGGCAGCTTGCAACAGAAGCATTGTGAACCGGCTGGCCCGCACTCTCGCCATGCTGAGCGCGACCGTGTCGTACTTCCCGAATGCCAGGGTAGAGACGCACGTCGGCGCAGGAAAGATGTTGCGCCATTATGAGGGCGCCAACCATCGTGGGGGAGAAAGAGAGGCCGCCAGACAAGCGGCGGAGACGGAGTGGGAAGGATGCAGAAAAGAGAAAGAGTCTCTGGAGGAAGGCTCGGCTGCTCGCGAGCATCCGTACGTGGAAAAGGCTTTGTCCTTCGGCGTGTGCATGGTTGATCCGGAAGCCATAATAAAATGTCTCCAAAAATCGGAAGAAAAGGATGCCAGCACTCCTGCGACCTTCCGCTTGGACGAGCATGTTCCCATGGTCGTCATGGCCCTCCTGGCCCGGCCGGCCACTTCGGGAGCCGTCTTGAAACGATCGGTATTAGTGGTGGAAATGCTCTTGACGCGCCAACGCCAACGCGTCCTGCCGTCGCTGGATTTGCCTGCGGATACCTTCGACAAGAAAGATCATCGCGAGGTCGGCTGCCATGGGCCTGCTTACGAAGACCGGGCAATTTTAATGAGCCTGAATGGTACTACAGGTATCTCCCAGGCTTTTGATAAGCACATGGTGTTTATTTTACAGGAAGAAAAGTCAAAAATCGCTGATCAGCCCGGGTTGTTTCACCTAATGCGTACATCCACGGTCGAGGAGTTGATTACATACAATGCGATTCGCACGCTACGCTTTATCATCCACGAGAATCCTACCTATGTGCTACCTGACGTGCTGAATCCGCGTTGCTCCGTGGGGCTGCGTGGGCTGGTCGGCGACTGTCTGCAGTTTGCTCCAGCCTTCGCCAAGGCCTGCGTTGAGTCGTGTCTACCCCGGCTGTTGATATTCTTGATGGAATGCGGGAAGGCAGCGGCGTCGTCATGGGAGATGGTGCGCGGCATCATGAAGGCGGTGCCCGATTTGATCGCACGAGTGTCGATCCTCTTGCTTTTGGAAGAGGGAGGGAAGGAGGAGAAGGCGGAGGTGAGGCAGGAGAAACCGGAGGGCGGCGCTCCAGTCGACAGCTACCTTTGCCTTTACACGCTGGTTTCCAACTGGACCTGCGATCGACGTGTGAATCGCGGTGACAACAAAGCGGCAATAGCAGACTTTGCTGCTCTGGTCCCGCGTAAGACGACGGTCCAGGATCCGGAGAAGAGGAGAAGGCTTAGGTGTCAAACATAAAAGGAGCGACACAAGCTTTACGACATGGGGCTTCATGAGGCCCAATCAGAGATTTGGACCTCATTGGCCAATCATACCACAAAGCTGGAAAAAATGAGGACAAGTTCTTGTCCGCTTGCCCGTATTAGCGTCTATCAAAGGTATCACGGCGACTTCTTGACCAGCTTCTTTGTTTACGTGGTTTGTTCGCAAATTTGTTTCCCCGACTCCCTACAGTTCATTTCATGCTTTCCTCTTTTGCTCTACCACTCTACCACCAGACCTCTCTCCTTCGTTGCCCATGTATATGAAAATGAACGTGCTTGTCTACATGCCATGTCCTCTGGTTACCCGGACTCTACGCAAAGAGCGGACGGTACTGACCCGCACTGAAAGATAAGAGTTGTTGATAATTGCCCAAATCAAAAGTATCCCCTAGATCATAACTTAGAATTTCTTCCAAAGCATCAGAGCTGACTCTCCCCATGACTTCAACAAATGCCGTGTTGTACTGATTACCGGGGGCCATTTTAACTTGTACTCGAATAGACGCGTCCTGCCCACACCCGAGTACAGCTACCGGATGCTGTCCTTGCTCCACCTTGCCGATTACGCGCACTACTTGGCCTTGGTATTGTTGGAGATCTGCCGCATCAATCCTTGGTGCGCTTTGTAATTGAGAGTCCATTGCCGACACAATTGTGGTGAGTTTTCTGTGAGGAGAGGTAGAGAGAGAGTCGGTGACCCAAAGAAGGCGCGCGGACCATTCTTGAGATACAGAGCTTACGTTTGAGCGACGACAATCACATTATAGATTGCCAGATTGTACGATCAAGCTTTCCACCCATCGTATTTCGTGTCGGCATGGACGCACCAGAAGGCAGAAAGAACCTCGCCCCCCCCCGACGGGACGAAGGGAGCGGAGACCGCGCTTCTCGCTTTTTGGCGTTTGCCGCCTCGAGCAAACCTTCCAGCCCTCCCAATCCGTCGGCTATTCAGATATTATGACTTTGTAATAGCATCAAAGAATACTTCAAGGACATAATATGGTGAATAATTATATTTTAAATCATTTGAATACCGGTGCGGCACAAATTTAAGCTAGCAGTGCTCAAAAATTGGCTTGATATAGTTACGAGGACCGACCGACCGCAGTCCCGTCCACGTGTGGTTGAGGTCGGACTAAAGGGCTTTTTGGTAATGGCGACAACATATTTGGGGGGACTTAGATCTAGGCCACGAAGCCCCGGCGCGAACATAGCGCGTCACTCGCATGTGGCCATTTTATTTAAAAAATGTGCCTGACAGAGATTGCCCGCCCTAAAAACCTGCCGGGATGAAAAAGGCAAGAGAGAGTGCGGAATGTGCAATGCCCGAGGTGAGAGGTGAGATGCGATAATGTGGGGTGGGATTCAGGCTTGATTCGTGGCCTCTGGAACCAATCGTCAATGGACGAAAAACTTGAAGAAATACTGCAGGTGATCGAGTACAACTATTTTTCAAGCATTTGTATGAGCGTATCCCGGATTTATCCTCTTAAGGGCAATGAATCAATCTCATACTGAAGCCTCCTCCCAACCTCACCTTTGCGTCATCTTACCTTCCGTCATTACCACACATTTACAATCGAAAGACGACAGTTGACGAGCATTGGGTCTACCCAGAGTACGACAAACGCTCCAATCCTTGTAATACATGGATCAGACCACCACTGGTCTTTCTGTACCCAGTCCTTACCCCGTCTACGATTCTCAGGCAACGCATGAAGGCCACTCACAGGAGCAGCAGCATCAACAATCATCCATTTCAACGCATCAAAATGGATATAGGAACCGCATGCACCAACTTGAAGATGCGCAAATGGGCTCAAATACCGAATCCCAGCAGCTACACCAATCGGCCGGTCCTGGCACTCTCAGCCCGTCCGGACTGCCCGCAATAGTAGCAGGAGAGAGTACTGCAAGCAGCATGCATGACATGGGGGAGGATAGCTACGTGGGAGAAGTAAATAGCAATGGAGCGTATAATGTGGAGGCCTATGATCTACAGACGAACGCCGTGGATCCGTACTGGAAGTGGGGAGGGGAAGCGAAATGGGAGGGGGGACGGCCAGCCTTCGTGGATCCAGCCAAGAAAATGACCAGGCAAAGCTCGTCTAACCTGTTCGGAAAACAAGTGTCCATCGGCAAGCTTTCGACAAGCGTCCAAGACGGGGCAACGACCGTGGCAGGGTCCGAGGGGGAGGTGGAGCCAGCGGCAACGCCGTACCAAGACGTGTGGGCCACGTTCCTCTTCATCGCCCACCTGGCCATCATCTTCTGGCTGGCCTTCGACTGGGGCCTACCGTTGCTGGAGAAAGACGTCGATGCTCGGGACAACGCCATGCAAGCTGACGTCCAGAGCGTGCAAAACTCCTCGTTGGTAGCCTTGACGACCGGGGGCACGGTCTGCACGCTGGGGGCGGCTGTCTTGAGCTACCTGACCCTCAAGTGTGTCCTTCACCATGCCCGCGCTCTCATCCGGGGAGCGCTCATTGCCACCATCGCCGTGCAAATTGTCGTCGCCGTCGCGGCCATGCTAGCTAGCCAGCTCTGGCTTTTCATTCTAAGCTGCATATTCGCGGCCCTGGGACTTTGCTACTACCGACTTGTCCGAAACCGAATTGCTTTCGCCTCAGAAAATCTTCACGTTGCAACGCAAGCGATCGGACATGCCTCAGGGCCAGTTCTGGTTTCATTTTTGGTTGTTTTTTGCCAGCTTGTGTGGCAATTCGTGTGGACATTGGCCCTGGTGGGGGCCCTCCTCCCGCAGAAAGGCTTCACAGTTACGCAAGGCGGGAACACATACGGAGAATTCGAATGCGAAACTGATTTTTCTTATCTGCACGACTCGTACGTCTGCGTGTGCAGCCACAACGGGGCCGAGGAGGGAGAAACGACCACAGCCTTGGGTCGGTGCCACGTGTCGTCAGGACCGGGCTTTATCCTATTCTTGCTCTTGGTCTCCATGTTCTGGGGGTCCGTGGTCCTTCAGTATATTGTGCACTGTACTACGTCGGGTGTAGTAGCGGAGTGGTGGTTTACAGGTACGGTAAACAAAGGGAAAGGGAAGGAGGAGAGAGAAGGAGTGTGGAGGGGTTCGCAAGCCTCGTTGCAGGGGAATCGGTGTCACGATCTTTGTATGTCTTGACAGTGCTTGAGCGTTTCCGGTCGTTATTTCCTTTTAAATTCTGCTAGGTGTAAGACAAGGAACCACGTGGTCGAGCTTCAAGCGGGCTGTTACCACCTCCTTCGGCTCTATCTGCTTTGGCGCTCTTTTCCTCTCCATTATTCGTGCTGCGCATCAAGTGCTTCTTGAGATGCAAAAGTCGAAGAACAACGCGTGCACCTGCGTTGCCAGCTGCCTTTTGAGGCTGGTGGATAGCATCGCGACGTACTTTAATCGGTACGCTTTCACATACGTAGCCATGTATGGCACGTCCTTCGTAGAAAGCGGGAGAGACGCCTTTGCTTTGTTCAAGAGCAAGGGACTCACGGTTCTGATCAATGATCAACTCGTTTCGAATGTATTTACATTCCTGTCATTCGGTGCGGCGGTCTTGATCGCTCTTGTTGGGTACGGATTTGCCATGGCATTTGGATTGGATGGAGGATACAAGGCCGTGTTGGCAGGGGTGGGATTTATGGTCGGATTACTCGTCTGTGCAATTGTCTTGAGCATCGTGGACTCGGCTGTAGCTACAGTCTTCGTGTGTTGGGCTGACGCGAAGGATGTCTTGCAAAAAAATGCACCAGAGCTGTATGCAGGGATGGACAAAGCGTGGAGCGAGGCAATGGCGGCAACAGAATTGTAAATTGAATTGATGAGTTGGATATGACTATTGCGCATATGAGCGAAAATATTTTGTTTCATATAGGAATGAATGTGTGGCTATGCGGGCACGCGAATGTAAAACATGCGCGCGCAGCACGGCGCAGCATTTTCGTGCATTTATTGAGAGAAACGGGTGAAAGAAACCGATTAAGTTGTGAAAAGGGACTAGATATTGTCGAGAAATCGCTGTAATTGATCAAGTAGGTGAGATGGGGTGTGCGCGAGAGCGGGCATCAGATTCTGAACCATCCAAGTCATTTTGAATCTAATGTAAAACGGTAAAAGCTGTGTCGCACTGTCAGGCGTTGGCTAATCTTTGATGACTTCTTTGCTTTTCCTTTCAACGCAAATACCATCCGACATGCGCCTGTCCCTGCCAAAAACACCAACTATGCTGATGGATCTGAGAAGTAACGCTTTGCACCTATTCCAAGCTCTTGCGCCTCTTTTCTTTCTGCAAAGCCCCTTGAAATTTCGTCTACTTCCACTGCATCTGTACATCCGCCGCCCGCAATTCCACGCTGTGTGGTGTAATTTAAAGCGACAGACCAGGAGAGGTTTCACGCAGATTTGGTCCCTCCCCATCTTGCCACATCTTCATCTGGAATCACTCTGCCCCTTGTCAGATCGCTTCTATTTCGCGAGTATCGCCTCGTAAGCTTTTTATCTCTCTCGACTTTCGTGGTTCCATCGCCTGAATTCGCAGGGGGAAATTCTCGTAGGTGTCTGGAGTCATTGACCTTATGCAGCTTAACGCCCTTTCTTCTCTCCCGTTTAATCTTCTCGATGGACGCTCAACGGAGCAAACTATCACACGTAATGTCCGGGACACATGATGATATATCTTGTACTCATTTATCTGCCTTTGTCATCAAACACCGCCTCCAATTGATCCAATCAAATCGGACACTTCCCAGGCTCGGAGCCCGCTCCATGACGAAGGATGTAAAGCGTTCTTGGCCCATCTTATCTCTTAGCTTTTGCAAAGTATTTGTACATATTTTTCACCCACCACTGTGCCCCGCCCATACCCTCACACATTCGTGGACCTGAGGCGCTTGCTCACCCGGTCAAATACCTCTTCTCTCCTCTCGGAAGGAAGTGAACGGAGTTGATAAAAGAGCTGCGCAAAATCCGGGGATACCTCAAGAAAGGACATCATCGATTGCGAACAGGAGGCAACGGCGGTGTCGTCTTTTTGAGCATCAGCGGGCATTCCAATTGGACTCTTTTTTACACACCTATTGACATAAAAATCGCCCCGGCAACATGGAAAGAGGTGCGTAAGTGAGTGTTTGGGCGGCTCTTGTCCATCACCAACCCAGTCAAAGGTAAAAACTTCACACTTTCTCTTTCATTTGATTTACTGAACGTCAATGTCTCTCATATGTCCCATTTTGCGGCCTTACCCATGTCCGAGAAAAGCGCGTGTATTCTGATAGACCCGCTTGCAGTGACTGCAAGAAGTAAACACGCCCGAGTCGTGCCAGGCAAAAATGTGGGAGCGCAGGGTTTCATAGGCCTCCAGAGCTTTCCCTCCTCTGCACCAGAGAACATCTTGAAGGGAGGTGGGATCGGCGAGCCTGGTGGGTGGAAAAGGACGACACGGCAATGACGTGATCGATCAGTGATCAAGGCTAGGGGATAGCGTGCCACATTGCATAGTTTCCAATCCCCGAGGTCCTCGATTCCCCCCCCCCCCTCCCCCCGACCAACCCCCACGTACTTGCAACTGTCCCATGTTTTGCTGGCCGGTATCTGGAGCCAGGCCCGGTTTTGGAAGAGGCTCGTATCATGGTGGAGATTTCCCCGCAGCATGAATATTTTCTTCTGGTTGTTGCACAGCACGGGTTTTCGAGCCTCCATAAAGACAACGACGTCCCGCGCCACGCTGTTGCATGGGTAATTCAGCTGATGGTGACCCTCAAAGACCTGGGCCGCCGCCCTGACCGCCCCATCCATATTCTGTTTCCCTGCATTGGCATCAGAACTACAGGCGAGCCCACCACTCTCGCTCATGCTGCCGGGCATGTCTCCGTGAGCACAACCCATGCCAGCATTTGTGCCGCCTCCCTCCGCATTGCTCACTCTCGCCCATTGAAGTCCCATGGCCGCCGCAGCCGCAGAGGCAGCGGCGTGTCCGACTCGGACTATGGCAGGATGACTGCGGTACAAAGTCCAAAAGATTGCGTGTAGCTCAAAATTTCTGCAAATCAAAGGGAAAAGGATAGCAAGGAGGGAAAGCCAGTATACATCAGCATCCTCTGCCCCAGCCGGCTGCATGGAAAGTCCAAAGCCCCCCCGCCCCCCTTTTCCCCTCCCTCCCCCTCCACCTCAATGCGTTCTTCCCCACGGAAGTTCTTTCCGCAATGTCGACACTGGATGTGATAGTTCTTGGGGGCGTAGTCGACCACCTGCTCTGACCGCTCCCCCTCCATGAGCACCGGCGAGCCCAGCACCCTTCCCCCCAAAGCCTCCAGCTTCTCCTTCGTAATCCTCACCCCCCAGGCGGGAATGGCCGACAACGTGGCCTCCAAGGCTCGAACAGCTTCGGGGGGGATTTTCTCCAGGTTTTTAACGCGAGATTCCTGGTTTTGGCTCAAGATGGTGGAAGTCTGGGAGGGCACTAAGGCAACCTGCTGGTTGATGATTTGACGTGAGCCAGCCTCCTCCCCTTCCTCCCCTTCCTCTCCCCCGCTCTCTCGTAGACTTGTCGAGATCGAGGCCGCTCGTGCAGCCGTGAGGGCCAGGCGCCGGGCCTGGGCGGGGTCGGAGGCGATCACGGAGGACGGGTCCAGGGATTCAGTCGGGATCGAAACCAGGAGCTTCTCTGCCTGTATCTTGCCGCTTTCAGCGGCGCCGGCAGCCGCATGAGTCATAAAGGCGGCATTGTCAGGGGCGATTAAATGCCCATAAAAGTGGGAATGTGGTGTGGCGGAAAAGGGAGGAAGTCGGGGAGGAGGGGAGGAGAAGAAAGGAAAATGAGGAGGAGGACGCGGGGAGGGAGACGGGTCCTCCACGTCTGCGTTGGTCCGTTTCATATTACGGCTGGGTAGCACCGTGATTTGCATGGGGCTTGCGGGCTCTGGATGGGGAAGGAAGGTAGGCTGAGTTTGACGCGGGAGGGCTGGTCGTGGGAAGCTAGCCGTGGGTAAGGGCGATGGTGGCGGAGAAAGCGGAGGTGGAAAAGGAGGAGGAAATGGTGCAGCAAGAATAGAGGGGTCCTTGGACAGATAAAAGTTCTGATCACTATCGGCCGTGGTCGCGTCGCTCTGGCGAAAGGCTTGAGCCAGGCCGGCATCAGCAGGAGCAGTGGTCATGAGGATCGGGGCGGACGCCGAGACAGGACCTCCACTTTCCTCCACGCCACCATTGCCACTTGAATTTGTCATAGGTACGGTGACTTGCTCCATATTTCCGCACCGTAAAATAACCATGGGCCCCGGCATGAGAGGCAACGCGGGGGAGCGGAGGGAGAGGAGGCCTTCCAGCACGCTGTCCAAGGGCGCATTTCCATTTGTCTTCTCAGTGATAGTCTCAAGTACCGTAACGGGAGAAGTAATAGCAGGCGCATTCGAAATTCTGTGGTGTTGTGAAGAGTGATGGTATGCGCGGTGTGTTGTCGGTTGGCATGAGGGTGATACATGTCTTGTTATGAGGATGCTGCTCGGCGCAAGCGTATCTTTAGTAATGCGAAAAGGTTTGAGTTGAACACAATCAGCCCAACGGATAATTGGAGCGCCGAGCACATATTCTATGACATTCAAACACAATGACTTTAATAAACTTTTACTTCGGCTTACATACCTGTCTGTGGAGGAAGGAGCAGATGCGGGCGGGGGAGAAGGACAACTGCCATCTTGGCCGCCGGCACCAGTTGAAAGGATGACTGGAAATGTCGCGCTCATTCTTGGCTTTTGTTTTCCTTCAAGTGCTAGAATGAGCTATTTACAAGCGAAGAGGCGTGTGCAGCGGCAAAGACTAATGAAAATTGCGGCCCTGGTCGAGCAGTGTCGGGGATTCATCCACCTCTCGCTTGTGCATGCTCTGCTCGTGGCCAAAGCAATGCCCACTTCCTTGCAATATTGCTGTACAGCGGCCAAAAACCGTGAAATGTGGGAAGTAAGCGCAAACTATAGAGCGTGATTCAGCACGAACTACTTCCGGGCGTCTCTGTTCACCCATTCTGTCGCCTCTCAGCTGACAGTCCAGGCCCCTGACCTCCCTGAGCGAGCGCGCCCGCGCCTTGACAAGGGCCACGTACTACCCCCGGCCCATGTGGGAATCAATAGCACGCGTGCTTTTGATTAGAGAGTGACGTGACATGCCATAGCCATGGCGGTTCTAGATCTTTGACAAGGTCAGAAAGTTTTCGACGAGCCGTGCGCCTTCGTTGCGCGATGCGAGTCCTCATTTCATTGACTCTCTTTGCGTTCAGGGGCAGGACCACGTTCCGAAAGATTCTCGGCGGGTGAACACCGCGCTTCTAGACGAGGTGGTGTATCACATAGGGAGTGATCTGGGGGGATTCGGAATGTGAGTGGGAGCATGGCAACCACTATCAGGCACATATTTCTAAAAGAGAGATGCGGGGTGAGATGGTTGTTGGGGTATAGATTAGAACGTGTGAAAGCTAAAATTGCTCTTGCCCTGTGAGAATCTTCTCAACTTTTTGGCTAAGCTTTAAAAAGAAAAGGGGCTCTGAAGAACATATTACTCCGCTCAGTAGTCTTAAGCTAGTTATAACATCAAGTTTTCAATATGAGACACAATGGTCCGTTTCGCGTGTCCCTTTTAGCTCTTTTCCCCCCATTTCACGTCCCGCCCGATTTGCTAGTGTGCGCTTTTTCCTGCGGGTTTCACGGGAACACACCTGTAGGCTTCATGCCGCTTTTGGCCAACCACACCGACCAAGTTCTTTCGAAAAGATAGAAACCTCCCCATCATCATCATCATCACCATCCCCAATATTTACCGTGGCCCTTGTCCACGTCAGCTTGTGGCAAATCCCTCGCCGTTTTCCAAAATCAAACAATGCGCCCTCGTCGTCTCCACCATGCTCTTACTCCTAAGATTACAGGAAATTACGACCGTAAGAAGTACACCAGGCGAAAGCCTTATTTAAATCTGATCACCACATCCTTCAAAAATTTTTCATTGATCTCCCGGCCACGCGTGGATGCGCGGCGCTCTCCGAGGTAGAGGCATCCATCCACATTCAGGTCCTTCGCTCCACCTCTATTTCGTGGCCAATGTCTGACTGTACTTTATGTACTCATCAATTTCCACGTCTGACTCCCTTTTCAGCCTCCTCACAGCGCAACCCATTCTTTCGTGAATTTCCTTATCCTAAAATAAATGCCCCGAAGACGCGATCCCTGTCGTCTGCTTTTCCCTGTATGCCCTCTTTCGCCCCCATCTCTTTGTAGCTCCCCTCGAACTCAATACCGTTCCGGAAAGACAAAGGCCCCCTGGCTCGGAGAAAAGATAGCCAGTGCCTGCGGAGGCATCCCTTCTGTGGTGGCCTCGTTTGTCGAGGAGGGAAAGTCGAAGGCCAAGCTAGGAGACATGAGGCTATTGGCCCCCGGCGTCAGCAGGGAAGGCTGGGCATCCGCGTTCTCGAAGCCGTTGAATCGGCTGCTCCCCGTCAAGGTCCCATGCGGTGTCATGGTGAAGGAGAAGCCAACCCCCATGTCGTCCGTCATGTCTGCCTTGATCACCCCCAAGTCCGGGGCGCTGCCCGTCGGATGCAAGGTTAGCTCCGTTCTGGTGCCCTGCGGCTGGGAGTACGACCCAGGCGTGGTAACGGTCAATGGCAGGGCTAGCCGGTGTGGATGCTGCTGCTTGTGGCTGAGCTGCTGCTGCTGACTCCCCGCTCGTTCCCATTGCATGTGGCTGCCCGCCCCCGCCCGCGGGGCATGGGCCTGGTGTTGGTGACGAGGACCCGCGTACCCATCCCTGTGCTCTGGATGGTGGACCTGCTTGTTGGCTTGGCCGTGCTCGCGCGGGTGGCGCGGCGACTGGTCGCTCTCCGCCCCTTCCTCGTCCCCATCCTCCATTTCCTCCCCGTCGTCGTCCTCTTCGTCCTCGTCCTCCTCTTCCTCGTCATCCTCCTCGGCCAATATTGCCCCTGCCTGCTGCTGCTGCTGCTGCTTCTGCTGTACTTGACGAGCGGCCGCCCTATGTCGGGAATCAACCTCCTGGGCTCTCTGCACAAAATGAGCAATGGCGGGGGTGTTGAGGCAGTGATCCGAGAGAAGATGGACGGCCTCCTTGAGCAAGCGACGGATGTGCTCGTGATCCGCCAACAGGACCGGACAGCTTAGCAGCGTGTGGTGCATGAGGGCATGCGCGGAAGGAAACACGGCTTTGCACCCTCCGTGGTGGCACATAACCGGCGGGCGGGAGGTGGGCATCGTGTGGGAACCATGGTAGGCAGTGACAGCCGAAGACACTTGGTGCTGTCGAGGGTAGTGCTGCTGGGCCACGCCGTGAAGGTCTTGTCCACCCGTGACCCCGACCCGGCCCGAACCCGGCATGCCCCCGTCCCCCGTCGTTCTCGCCAAGTGGTGGCCTTGAGGCAGGCTGGGGCGCGTGGGTGTCCCCATCGCGGGGGCTCCCGGCTCCCCCATTACCTCCTCATGCTGCGCTATATGGATCTTGAGGGAGCTCTTGGCAGTAAAGGACTTCTCGCAGCCTATGTACGTGCATCGAAAAGGCTTGTCTTTCGTATTGCGTTTCCAGCGAAGGTGGGAATGCTCGTGGGAGCGCATGTGTTTGGTCAGATTTCCACTTTGCCGGAAATTTTTGCCACATCCGGGGTACTTGCATGGAAAAGGACGCTCGCCTGTGTGTATTCGGACGTGCTGTACAAGATTCGAGGACTGTTCAAGGGATAGCGAGTGTAGGATCAGGGCGACAGTGAAGATTAGGTGTGAGTGCGGCTCTATTCATAGTCTCAAAGCAACGATGGAGGTCAATCGCGCGTCGCATGTCCCACCTCTGGCTGTCCAAGAAGAAATATTCGCAGGCGTACCTTGGTAAATGCTTTCCCGCATCCTTCATATTTGCATTTATACCGACGAGGAAGCTGGCTGCCTTTGGAGCTAGTGACGTCCATTTGGAAGAAAGTAGATAGACGGCAATACAAGAAACTCGGTGTCCGTGTAATGAGAAACAACCCCAAAAAACCGATTGGAAGGACAACAAATTTCCTGCGAATGTATTTGTAGGCATAAGGTATGTATGGTTTGTGAGTACTGACGCAAAAACAATCAGCGGAGAACTTCGAGAGGGATGAGGCGAACAGGGCATGAATCCAGACCGCGGCCCATACAACTGCACGATATTTCAAGCGCGGTTTATACTTTTCCCCTGAGCTTAATCGTGCTTTAAATCAGTGTCTATGATGTGCGAGTTAAGGGGGGGGGGTGCAACTAAAGTGCTCATGCATCCTCGGGGAGGCCATGGTCGGGGTCTTGTGCACAAGGGATCATTCACGGGGTTTGTCACGTCGAAGACCAGGGAACAGTCAGTAGTCGAGCGGGCCTTCTCAAGAAAAATCTACCAACTGCTTCATGAAAACCGCACGAACAAATAAAATGATGCATCTATTTATCATTCTCAAAAAAAGATTATAACCATTGACGACATTCCGGGGACGCAATCCACGTCCTGAAAGGGACTCGAGTGAGGGAAGAGGTAGAGGGCGGAGGCCGGAGGATGCGAACAAAAACCGAGGAAACCGTTATTTGAAATTTTAAAAGCCCCCGGGTTATCCATGTCAAAGTGCTTTCTTGGAACCTAAACGTGTAGAGGGGGGGCATTTGTCGCAACGCACTGTATACAAACTTATTCACGCGTGCCTTTTAAAAAGATAGCGGTGGGAGAAACAACTGAAAAATAAAATTTTCTTCTTCCAGAGGGACAACGAGGTTAGACCCGATGTTGCGTGGATCCTTTTCTTTCTGTTCTTTCTTCACGGTTTGGCGCGACAACTGTACAAAGCCCAGCTTTTGAGTAGGTGTGGCTTTCGATTATGCCTCCTTTTTTGCCTGTCTAATCTTTCTGTCTCTTCCCTCGTCCTTACTGCAATGGCGTTTCAACAACCACCTGAAGACCCATAGCACTCCACTGGCGAGTGAGACAACACACAGGAAAGCGAATATAAAGAAGCTGAGATCATTGTTCTCATTAATAGACCATGGTTCACCTAAATAGGCGCCCGGAGAGCTTCCATCAAGCCGACGGAAAGTTTGAAGAACAGCTTCCCCACGTTTGTTCCGCACTCTAACCCAGGCTTCTTGTTGCTCCCAGTCTAGCTCAATGGTTCCATAATTAAGGCCCCCGAAAAAACTGGAAGGTGTCAAACGGTGTCGATCGTAGCGATCCACCGCCATCTCACACGTACCCATGGTGGTGGCGAAGCACGTATGGGTCATTCCGCTGCTTGTTACCTCCAGGGCCTCCTTCTTCCCCTCCTTCTCCTCTTCTCTCATCCCTTCACTAGGTGGTTGCGTCACGAGAAGTTCTGCAAAGTGTACATCCCCGGAGAGGATAACCAATCCGCGGGGCCGATGCTTCCGCAAAAGTGCAAGCAACCGACTTTGTGCGGCCGGGTAGTGGCCCCACCCCTCCGCAATGGGATTCACAGATAAGACCTGAACGGTAGAGACAAGGACGTGAAAAGAGGCCTCTGAGCCTGCCAGTTGTGCCTCCAGCCATGACCACTGCTCGGTCCCCAGCATGTCGCCGTGAAAGCGTCCGGTGATGCCCAGGAGGACGGCAGCCCATCGCGTAAGCGCTAAAAGATAGGGCTTCACAGGCCATAAAAGATTAGCTACACACTCTGGTACCACAATGGCTGGCTCGTCGCTCAAGGAGCGGACGTCCAGGAAAATGATTTTAACTTGGCGCGGTGGCTCTCCAAAGACGTGAGCGGAAAACAATCCCAACCGAGATCGTCTGGGAGAATCTTCAGAAATATGTCCAAGGAAGTCTAAATAAGCACTCTGGCGTTGAGGGGTATAATTCTAGAGGAAAAAATGCGAGAAATCGATGGGAGGGAGTGAGAAGTCGATCCTTTTCGGAACACTGGTACAAACATCTCATTGTTCCTCTGGACACGCACCACTTTATGGCCATCATTCGTAGACATGTCATGATCATCATATACGCCTTCGACTATTGCACCCGAGCTCAGCAGTCGTTGGTAGCCTTTATTTTTCAGCTGGCGGGAGTAGGCTCTCCGAAGGTTGGCGTCATTGTCACCTTCCTTTTCTTTGACGTACACGGCGTCACCCAGCCACAGATACGCTTGAGGATGGAAGTCCACAATATTGTCCCATAAAACATTGGTCCGCCACTGTATAAATGAAGAATCAAGGTGTATCAATGTGGAATGCCAATCACGAAGAGAGAAGGTCGTGATGCATCGCTGCATCTTGCGTACCAGGTGATTGCTCACAAGACAATTGATTCCGCACAGTCGTTACGCTTGTCAGTGGAAGAAATTTGCTTTCTCAAATCATTTTGTTCTAAATTGCTTACTGTGTACTAGAATGAAAATCAATAGAGGCTTACCTGTTTGTTGCAAGAGCCAAATGCTACTCGAGTCAGCGTCTGATTTTCGTAGTGCCCATCGAACTCTGCAGCCATCTGCTTCATTGTGTCACCTTGTTCCTCAGCGAGACTGAACAGATGCTCTTGCAACATAAAAGTGGAAAATATACTCAAAACGAGCATCAGACCAGGCATTCGTGATGACATCACTGCGGCTGCCATGAAGTAAGGACGCCCTTCTTTTCTACGGCGACGACCACCAGACACTATGGCTGCGACACCTGACGAGAAATATGTTCGAGATCAGTCACCATTTCTTTGTTGCCGGTGCGAGCTGATGGGCTCTGGCTGCCAGAGGCCTGGCGAATAAACAACATTCACAGATGGGCTTGTTGAGTGAGACGAGAACTACGCGAGGAAAAAATTTAAAAAGCCGTTACCATCTCCTTTCCCCTTCACATCAGCAAACGCAGGCACATTTTCCCCACACACGTGCGTTGATATTTTAAACACCGCGTTTATTTTAGAAGCTGGAGCATATGATTCGACATTTAACACGGCTTGATCTATTTAAGGCTTGCTTCTGAAAGGCATCTCGGACCCGCTGCGAATAATTCCTTGCGGAGACTGCAATTCCTATTTCCTTCCTTCATTGCCTTGCGGTTTCTACAAAGAAAACAATTGATGAGAGCTCATAAATGTTAGCAGCCAATTCTTCATTCGTTGCTTGATTTGCCCGTTCCATATTGATGCCTTTTCTCAGCTCTAAATCTTAATCCAGATCACCGTTGTGGACGACGTCTTAGCAACATGCGGCTAAAATTGAAACGTAGAGGCTGTTGTGGTCTAACTTCTTTCTCGTCCGCATCCATCTATCTTTGCTCCACCGTCGCCTCTAGGCTTTGACTTTGTCGCAAGTATTGTTAAGCAGACATAGCGATTCACTTCGTTTTTGTCCAGACCTTCTATGTGTGCCTTCTAGTTGTCAAGTAATGCATTCCTCCCAAACATTAAATATTGTTTAACTCTTCTATGTCATCGTCCTCTTCCTCATCATCATCATCTTCGTCTGCCGTCTCCAGCCATTGGAACCAGGGCGTGGTCTGCACAACCGCTTTTCGCTTGTTTCCCTCTTCACGGTCGTCGTCACGCCACCCGGTGAAGGCTGCCTCGTCCAATACGTCCGCTCCGTACAGGCCATGGAAGAGCTTCTCCAGCAAGGGGTCACCGCCCACTTTAGGATATCCTCTTGCCTCCACGACCCGTTGCACCGCGTACACGGCCTCCTTCTGATCGGTTGTATCCTTAGCCAGCAGGCACTTCAACACTGTTCCGTACTGGGCCCCCGCCATCCAGCCTAGGCTGGCCAAGGCCTCGTTTGAATCCACGGACCCTAGAACCACCTCCAAAATCGCCGAGCCTTTCGCCGCGTCGCCCTTTTCCTGCGCCGCCGCCCACAGCTCTTTCCCTTTCAAGCCCGAGACGACCAAGGCCTTAGCCACATCGGCACATTCCGCCGCCGCCTTTGCACTCGCCTCCTTCTCCTCCTTCAGACGCAGCACTTCCGCTTCCTTGGCAGCCCGCCGGGCTTCCTCTTCAGCCGCACGTTTCGCCGCCTCCAGCTCCCGCTTCGCCTTTTTCTCTTCCTGTTCGGCCGCTTTGGCGGCAGCCTCCGCAGCTTTCGCGGCCGCCGCGGCCTCAACACCCCTCCCACCGGGCCCCACACCGGAGCGGTCCATCCGATCCATTCCCCTCTCCCCCTCGAACGGCAAGCCGGGGCTGTTCCCTCGGCTCCCATAGGGGGGGGGGCGTGCGACTCTCCTCAAAACGGCGCGGCCGCGACAAGTCCTCCCCGGCACTGGGCGCAAATCGACGCAAGGGCCGACGCTCAGGCATCCCTCGGTCCATCCCTCCTCCTCCCTCACCGCCCGGGCTCTCCCGCCCCTGCCCAAAGCCCCCTCCTCGGCGTTCCCTCTCTTCCTCCCATCCCCCTCGGCGTGGGTAGTCGTCGCCCCCGCGTCCCTCCCCCAGTCCCCGCCGGGGGGCTCCGTATCCTGTTTCTCTCTCGTCCCGTCGCCGGTGCTCCTCCATCCCCCCTTCCCGATCCCTATCCCGTCGCCCAAACCCCCCGAGGCCTCGTCCTCCCTCCCCGTCCTCAAACCGCCTCCGGCCCCCTCCTCCCTCGCCACCCCCTCGCGGCGGCCCAAATTCCCGCTCTCCCATTCCCGCCCGACGATACGAGCCCTCCATCCCCCCACCCTGCTTGTCTTCCCTCCACCGACGATTCAAGGGCGCAGGCTCCGGGGTGGCGCGTCGCCCGGGGAGGGGGCGGTCCCCCCTTCCCCCGCCGGGGCGCCTTCCTTCTCTTCCTGCGGCTTGTTCTCCTCCGCAGAGGAAGCCTCCGCGCCTGTTGCCATCAAATTTCCCGCCTCATCCTCCTTCCATTCCTCAGCGGTGGAAGGACCCCCCTCCTCCCGCATTCCCACCTTCTCCAGCTTTCGTGCCAAAATCTCCTCCTCCCGCGAAGCCGTGTCCACCGGCCGCGCCCCGCCGAAGACACTGCTTCCTGCTATCTCACTCATCCTTTCCCCCGTCGTCCCGGCGCTTCGAGGCTTCAAATTCAGACGCGGCCTTTCGGAAGGGCCGTCGTGCGCCCGTCGGGGGGGCGGAATATCCTCTCCGTCCCCCCCCCGCCCCTGGCCCCGCCAGTTCATGGGGGTATTATCGCCCCGACCCTCCTCTCCACCCCGCTCCGACGGTGTATCGCGTTCGGGCAGACGCCGACGGGGCGGCGCACGTTCAAGATCGTCGTCGACCCCCCCCCACCGCGGGTCCATGGCCCGTCATCAGCACGCGAGCGTGAACCCCCTCGCTCCTCCTCACCATAACGTCCTCCCCGCATCGGTCCACGATCGTCATCGCCATACCTACTTCCGCCTCCTCTTCCACCCCGGAACCCCCCTCCACGCTCGTCGTCTCCGTGACGCCCGCCTCCTCCGCGGAACCCCCCCTGCCGGTCGTCCTCGAACCGGCTTCCCCCCCGATCCCCCCCCCCGCGCAACCAGCTACCAGATGAGCTGTCTTCCCGATCTCCTCGGTCACCGCCGCGAAACCCCCCTCGACCCCGGCCTCGTCGACTGTCCCCACGGAACTCCCCGGGCATTCGGGCGGAAGGCCCCGTAGGCAGAGGATTCATGTCTACTCCCCCTAACTGTTTCTGAAACTCTCCCAAAGAGAGTGTAGTACCTTTTTTCGACATGACGTTACAATTGACTAGCTCCCAGGTGGATGCTCCCGATGTCTTTTACGGAAAACCGTGTGCTTTTGGTGGCCTGTGATACGCGTGGATGGTGACGGTGAAGGAAGGGAACGTGATGGGGATGGATGGACACCGGCTACCACGCTTCCTATTTTCCGACACAAAGCATCTCTACTCTACAATCGGTTGGTGTCTTGAATACCACACATATGAGCCCTTAAGTTGGTGGCCCCAAAAAGGCGTCAAGCCAAACAATTTTAGTCCTCGCTCCTTGTCATCCCCCACCATCGTGTGGATGGGGAGGCTCGCTTCCATCGCGATCAGGCCAGGGCTTTTGACCGAAGGCCGTGCCAAAGAATGGTGAAACAATGTCGTGAAAGACAGCATGAAGACTTCCAGGGAATGCTACGTAAGTCACCTTGACCTTCCATAAAGAACCTGCTACTGCAGCCTCGAGACGACAAGAAATACGAGGCTCCATCTGGTGCTACAGTCGCCTATCCGAACTCTTTGGCGCGAAGCGCCGACATCGTATGAAGCGTTTTTTGCGAATTAAAACATCAAACAACACGCATATATTTTGTTGCCCATGTTTTCTCTTTCTTAAAAAATGACGCAATCTGATCTTTTTTTTAAAAAAAAAGCTCGCTTTATGAATTGTGAGTTGGTTGACGTTTGCTCTGAGCTCTACTTCTTTCAAGCGAAATACATCAAGAAATTATTTGAACTTTCTCATGCTCCATCAATGAAAAGAATGAGTCCCATACCTGACATTTCTCTAGGCTGTGTTACAAGTGTAATGCCCTTCATGGTATCTTACAGCTTGCAAAACGGCATCATTTTGGATCTTCGACATGCATGGGCCGCCATGTCCTTTTCAAAGTTCCATCTTCCATTGAGTTTCTCGACGCTTGGACCCAAGAAACTAAAGAGCTTACAACGTATACAATTATGAGCAGAAACATTGTGGCTAATACCCTGTATGCTCGATCTCGCTTAGATCCCAGACAACCGCAGAGATTCTTTGGCCAAGAGAGACGCTGAACAGCTCACAATAGAACAATAATTTGTTCTTTCAAGGCGTGCCACGTTGATTTCCCTCTGAACTAGCGCTGATGTGTGAGTTTTCAAAAGTATTTTTATGGCTTACAGCTCTGTACTCAATCATGCCAATATCGTCGTGGTGAGATGTTGGTACTTTAGTAGTGCTTTAGAGTAGCTGTAACGTGGAAGAAACTTACGACTGTTATTAGAACATCGGCTTCAGCAAGTTCTGACGAAGACGCATCAGGAAATTAACTTGGCATCAATGGATGCACGTGATACTTTGCGTCCCTGAAAGGCACTTAAGGCTCACGCCCACTCCTAGGTTGCTACAAAAGGGAGAGATGCGAAAAGAAAACAGAGCTAGCCAAAATCTCCCAAGGTTGCATGTAAGTTAGATAGTAAGATTCTCTTCGTACTGCACAAAGGTCCGCTTGGTTTCTGATTGTGACAAGGATTTCTCTTTTATGACTTGGGATGGCCCACTCTCAACTGCTCGATGTGCAAAGTCATACGTTCGCTGGAGCAATTGTAAAACCCCGACCTAAAACAACCAGAACGTTTGATACTAATTTTCCCGTCTCAACGTCGGCTTTTTCCATCGTTGGATGGGGTACAATGTTCGGACCCCAAAACTGTCGTTAAATTGCCTAGGGAAAGACACCGCCGACACCCGTTTATGTCCAACACAGGAAGCAATCCTGCGTCGACATCCCTAATCACTTTTTAAGATGCTGGGTAAGCGCTCTGAGGTAGCTTTGTATAGATTATATATACAGTAATATTTTGAAACTTATTATAGACTTGACACGATCAGGAGATAATTGTTTCCGAAAATGTTGGGGGAGGGGATGTGGCTGTGGGAGGTAATCATTCACCTCTACATGGCAGGTCTGATAGCGTCATCAGCTTATGCAAACTGATCATGCTACAATTCAAAGTGCTTTTTGCCGTACCGCACGGCACGTCACTCGGGGATTTGCGGGTAGGGGGAGGCGAGGAACGTACACAAATCGTGGGCCCGCGCGGCGACGTACCCGGAGTTTACAGCCCTGCCGTGCCAGGTTTCGTGCAAAAGCCCAACCGGTGTCGTGTATAGAGCACTAGTAATGCACGCGAGATAGGATCTCTTCTTGGAACCCTTTTGTCAGTATGGATAGGGTGGGTGGCTCGCATTCGATCGCAGCTAGCCGTTGCTCGCGCGCCCCGTCTCAGACGGCCCGTCTCTCTCCTACCCATCGCCCAATTTTCAAAACGCACCTGTCTGCCGTGTGGAGGCTTACGACATAACTCGCCCCAGTCCCTTTATTCGAGAGTTTCTTTGACACGTGATACCATTGCATTAAAAACTGCATAGTTTGAGGGTTACCCGAGGGTCGTTGGCCCCTCGGCCGTGGTATTTTTAATTCTGAGGACACAAATCTATGGGCTGTTCTTGCGTCGCAACAGGTGATGTGGAAATCGTGTGCATGAAAATTGACCCATACATGCTTGTACATTATGACAGGAGCACGACGACAGGGCACGCTCCACCTTTTAGGCAGACTACCTGCTGACGCCACAACCCTGTCCGGTAGCTCTTCCATTCTTTTGCCCTGCTTTCACGTTTCCGCTGCTTTGGAAGGCCTTTCCTGATAAGCCCTAAAAGCTCCCTCAAGCATGATTCGCGTAGGCTCTAGAATACGTACATGTTTCAAAATGCTGGCATTCGTGGCAGCAGTCCATCTTGTCTTTCTCGCCTCGTCGCAAAGGAAAGGTACGTGCGCCTGTACAAGTGAGTGCCATGCCGGGCATTTAAGGGGGGACAAAGCCTCGGCAAAAGTTCCTAATCGCCGTATGCATGCCGGACGACTATGAGCCGTCTATTGATTGGACCATTGTCATGTGCCACAATGTATGTTATTCTCGGGTCCTCCATTCTTTTCCGACGTGAACCTGAATGTGTGTACCCGGTAAAGTTATATCAATGCTGGATCTATTCCCTTGTACACATTTTTGTGATTGCGATGCGCCTCCGCCATGACTTAGATGATACTTTCCCTCCCCTCCTAAAGTCATGAGTCTAGACCAATTCAGGGACCTGGAGGAACATCCATCCCCTTCATCCGATGGGCCTCCTCAGTACAGTGCTCTATCTGCATCCTCTCGCGACCCCCCTGTGCGAGCCTCGAATTTCCTCCTTGACATGGCCACAAGCGCTCTACATGACATTGCCAAGACAAGCACAGCAGCTGCGGGTAATACGTTGCTTGGTAACATGGGAGAACCCCGTCCGCTGAAATGGGCAATATTTACCCCTCCCAAGTCCTTTGCCCGTGCTCCACACCAGCACGTCGCTTTACGGTCTTGGTTGAACCTTCGAGTGCCACCGCGGGTGTATTTGGTCGAGGCCAAAGACCTGGACACGACTGAGATCGCCAACATCCGAGCCCAGTACAACATCGAGTCCTTTCCAGGGTCCGTCAACGCAGACGGTTTCTTACTGCAGAATGCTTTGTTCCAACGTGCCTCCATGGAGCAGGATATGGACGTGGTGGTGGTAATCAATTCCGACATTATCCTGGGGGACGACTTTGTGGATGCGCTAGAGCACGCTATGGCCAATTTTAACAGGTTTTTGATGGTGGGCGCCCGGTACGACAATCTGGTCGTGCAGGACATGCCCCTCGACGCGGACTCGGAGTGGATCCGGGCTTTCCGGGAGAGGACATGGGAAGAGGGGGCGTTGCATTCGTACGGGGGGACAGACTACTACGCCTGGCGCCCGGTGGGTGACCCGGCGTTGGCGGTGATAGGCGGCCGTATCCCACCCTTCACGTACGGGAGGGGCAAAGCAGACAACTGGGTGATTGACATGGCCGTAAAATACGGGGTCGTGGAGGTGGTGGACGCCACTACCGCAGTCTTTGCCGTGCACCCCGCCCATACTTACGAGCCATTGAGTCCGGCAGAGCCTGCCTCGTCGGGGACAGATGGATCCGAGATAGAAGAAGTGGAAGAGAAGCTTGAGGCGGAAGGCAAGGCTTCGGATGGGGAAATGCAAAGGGACCTAGAGGATTCTCGGACCGAGTATGGAGAGGGTAAACGCCACACCCTCTCTCTAAAACGACCGGAAAAACGCACGCGGAAGGGACATCGATCTCTTGCCAACAGCGAGGATCTCTCGACGACGGCGAATGCGACGAAGGTTGGGACCATGCCGGTCAAGTACGTGAATCACTGGTCGAGCACGTCCGCGGGGGACCCTCAGGCGGACATGAATAAGCACCTGGCCTACCAGTTTGGAGACTTCCAAAACGGGGACGGCACCCCCTTGCATGCCGTGTGGGAGCTAATGCTCTGCGTGGAGGCAGAAGCCGGACGGGGCGTGGGAGGAGAAAGAGGGTACATTGAAAAGCCCTGCATTCGTTACCGTACCCGCCCAGGGGCCTGTCCCTGTGCCCACAGCCCCATGGTGCCCCGCACCCTTACGGACGTGGAGACGCACGGGCGTGCTCGCGTCTGTGGAAAGGTGCCATTGGGCTTGCGAGAGGTTTTCGACGAGGATTTCGCTTTTCAACAGCTGATGAGCCAGCAAGCAAAGGATAAGACGGTCGTGCTTATTGGTTTCAACTATGGCTACCAAGACATGTTGTTGAACATGGTGTGCAGGCTGCAGCAGTTGGCGGTTCCCAACTATGTGATTGCCGCGTTTGATGCGGAGGCGATGGCTTTTTGCCGCCAGCAGGTGCTACCCTGCTTTCCGGTTAATGCCGAGATTGCGGCGGATGCAGACATGGTTCTTAAGAATCACGGAGGCGGGAAAGACGCGAAGGCAGCGGGTGAGTCGAAGACGGCAAAGACTCCAGGTACGCAATCACCATCCAAACCCGTCGACTTGCAAGCAGCCGCGCATGCCTTTGGGACGAAGGGTTTCCGAGCATTGACAAAGCTCAAAAGCCAGCAGGTGTTGCGGATCCTAGAACAAGGCTACGACGTCCTTTGGTCGGATGTGGACATCTTCTGGAAGATCAATCCCATCCCTGGCGTGCTGGAAGAGATGAAGGGAGGGGGGCGGGGTGGACATTGCCATCCAATCCAACGCGCCGCCTGAAGAGGCTTCTGAGAATGGATATCGTAGGATCAACTCGGGCTTTTAATGGCCAAGAGTAATTCTCCCACGTGGAGGCGTTTCGGCAAATTGTCGAGCATGCCCGGTCCAGCACTTTGTCTGAGCAGCCATCGTTCTACACGGTTTTGTGCGGCGACGAGATGCAGTTCGTGTCTGGAAGCTCGTATTGTCTAAACACCGAAATCCCAGTCAAGACCCGCCTGCTTTCTCGAGAAATTTATCCCAACGGAGCCATGGTAGAAGTGGTCAAAGGCGTCACGCCAGCCACAGAGGACGACGTTGCGATCGTTCACTTCAATTGGCTGGAAGGTCATGACGCCAAGGTGGAGAGTTTCGTGAATGCATCCATGTGGCTGCTTCACGACGACGACATGACCTGCAAATACGATATGATCCGCGGGAGTGAGGGATTGCAACTCGTTGACACGATGCCTCTTCCCCCTTCTTATAACCCTCTTCCCAATCCTGACGCTACCCGAAGATTGCGATGGCGCTCTTAAGCGAAGCGCCCGTGAAAAAAGAGCGCTTGAAGACAGTAGGAGACCAGCAAAAGCGTTTGTGTCGCGTGTATCCATGTGTGCATTCTGCATGAAATTACATGGCACTGGGAGGTTTATGTTGCGAAGGAAGACTATGATATTTTTTGCATTGTACCAGGGGAAACCGAATTCATGTCGACTCTGCTACAGGCCTTAGGCAAAGAGCGCGCGAAGTACAACACTTTCCAGCCTGACATACCCCAGACTTCAGGGATGTGCAGGTATGCAAGAGTGGCGACTCACAATTCGAGTGCTTTTTGTCGCCAGAAAAAACGAAGGCGACCGTTAGCAGCTCGGTGTTGCTTACATTGCACTTCTTTGCAGTCAGGTAGTGCTTCCAATCAAGTGTCTATAGCGTAAGAAATAGCCAAAATCAAAGCTCAAAAGAAGAAAGGGCTGTATTTCAAAATCAATTTTAGGGTCTAATTTAAGCCGGTCAAGTGGCATGGACATAAAAAGATGACGCATATACGGATTGAGTGTCACGCCTTTGCGCGGATTATCATAAACAAACATATAGCAATAGTGAAAAGGAAGAAAAGCTGCATGTAACTGACGATTCCAGAGAAATGGTTGCGTGTTATATCCAGCAATGGATAGTTACCAACATCTCAACTATATTTACTCATGTCTTCATGTTGGCATGTGTGGACCGCTGGCTGTTTATACATCCCTGCGTACGTTGCCGCTACTTTTCACTTTCATACTGCATACAGAAAAATATTTGCTTATATTTTTTTGGTAGCGTCGACTCGTCAGCCCGCCCATCATGTCAAGTAGAGCGAGGCAGCAAGCCAAATGAAGCGCCGGAATATCCGCGACCCAAGTGATGGAAGGTGACCCGGAGGTTACCTCCTAGCGTTCACTGGTGTCGCGTGCCTGCGAAAGCTTCCATATTATTCTTTAAATTTTAACACACACCAAAAATCGCAGATAGAAAGAGAATGGCATAGGTGCAGAACGATGACAAAACAAAATGTCTAAAGAAGCCCTATTTTTGGCCGGGGAAAGTTCAAGAATGGGGCATCCTCGTGGACGTAAAAGCAAGCAACGCAACGCGCCTGGATTAAATGGAGCTCATCTGGAGATACATTCGCCTCTGCCTCAGTTAGACACTGTTATACCATTTCCAGTTTGCTCGCCCCCCGAAAGCTCTGTCGCGTTTCTTCCTCGAAAGAACCCTTGGCAACCCTCGCCTCCTCATCATGAGAGACATCCCGCGCCCTCACCGCCGAATTTTAGACATACATGGGTAACACCGACGCTTCCACATCAATCTCCATCTCCACGTTGTAACTGGATAGGACTGAATCCGATGTTCCTTCCCGGATTTCCTGTCGTTCAACCCCAATCTCGTACTGCCCAGCCTCTGCCCGGAGCCGGGCCTGAGATGCCGACGCCCATCTTTCTGACGCGGAGCTCCTGGGAAAAAGGATTGGGCGATATAATTGCGTGCGAATCCTCCACGAGACATCTGTCATCAAGCAAACACGGGGTACGCATTGAAGTGCCGGTTAAGGAAGGGCTCCAGAAATGCGAGGTACTCGACATGACACGCGGCGGCGTGCAGGGACTGGCGGAACGGCTTTCGTTGTATCCCCAGCAAGAATCGCACAGCCGAGCAGAGACTTCCTGCATTTGGAATAGTGACCCTTTGGCGGCGTTGGATCTCGGAGTGGTGGCTACCAAGGCAAGGAGCGCTGCAGTTGAGGAGGAAGCCTTCCTTCCTCGCGGCTATGAAGGTGCCCCTGCAGTCGTTCTGAATTTGCATGAAGACACAATGGACGAACCCGAGGAGAGCAGCGCGGGAACAGAAACGGAGCAGGAATCCACTGCAGGTGGATACTCCCCGATGCATGCGAGTCGCCTGCTGCGCATTGTCAACGACTGCCCCGGTCCCTACGTGCTGCGGGAAGTCCTGATCTTGCCCAAGGATGAGACCACGTCTGCGTGTTGGATCGAGGTGGAAGTAGGAGGCTGGATATTTTCCAGCCAGAGTGGGCGCATGCCGTGGAAATGTTCATTAAGGGAGATCTCCCCGTCCCGTGAGGAAAAGTTTTGGACGGGAGCCCCAGAGATCCTGCTTTGTTTCGGCATTTCAGACGCACACGTCACGATCAAGGTGGAGCCCGAATCGGAGAGTCGGATCGTCAAGAAGTGGGTGCTTTTCCGCATCGAAACTCCCGGTATGGGCCCCGCGCACGACTTTCAGTACCACAGCTTCGTGTTGGGACGGAAGGTCGTTGCCTCTGTCGCCGACAGAGCAGCCCAAGCCTTGTTGAACGTGGAGGCGCGAGCTTTCGTTCCTCAAGGACTTCGAAGATACTTTGACGAACCCTGTAACATGGTATCCCATCCGGATGAGCCCTCCCCCTTCCAACCTGTGGGAATGGCGAATGTTTTGCGATACCTCCCTCACTACTTCCTCCCCGATGACATCCGGCGGGCGTTCCTCGGCTTTAGGGCGGCCAAGTTAAGTGAGCGTTCAGATCCCTACGCTCTGTTTGGCATCGTCAAATCTCCGACGACTGTGTTGGAATATTGCAGGAACATGCGGGCGATGCTCTACCTTGAAGAGGCCCAGGCGGGGGAGGACGTCCGCAGGTACGACTTGTTCGGCGTGCCCATCACCTACCGCGAAAAATCAAAAGATAAACCGAACACACCGCTGGTGGCGACCATAAGTGTGCCAGGGGTGGCTGAAAAGAGGCCTCCCCTTGCGTACGGCGATTGTGTCCGTCTCCGTCCAAGCAGTCTCCCCGCGATCGGCTCAGGGCGACGCGTCATGGTGGAGATGCGAGCAGTCGTGCTGGAGACGCGCGAGGAAAAAGTCAAGATTTTACTCCCGCCAAAATTCCCAACGAGCATGTTTCCATCCGACTCTCGCTTCCACATACGCTTTACGTACGATCGATATGGATTTCGGTTCCTGCACCGGGCACTATACGGTTTCAGCACGCCGGCCCCGGCCAGGAGGATATTTCCGAATTTTTTCTTTCCGCCTGAGGGGGGCGGACCGGAGGGCGGGGAAAATGAGCAAAGAGGGGGGAAGATAAGAGCGGTGGCGGTCGATGAAGCAGCCATTCAGTGGGTGAACCACATCATCAATGAAGAGCAACGACGTGCTGTCTTAGACATCGTCAATCAAACGCAAGGCAGCCTCCCTTACATCCTCTACGGCCCTCCCGGCACAGGCAAGACGCTGACGGTAATTGAAGCAATTCTGCAGATATGTCGGCACCATCCGCGGTCTAAGGTGTTGGCAGTGGCGCCCTCGGACGTGGCGGCCGATATTCTTGCGGAGCGATTGTCAGAGCACATGGAACCAAAGCAGCTCTTCCGCTTAAATTGGTGTCAGGTGAGTTGGACCAGGGAAATGATCAAATGAAAGAAAAAATGGTAAAATTGATACCGATGAGCAGTTCGTTGCGTGTGAAAAGTCAAAGAGGATGCGTGGAAACCAAGTGGTTATCAAGTACTGTTGTTGTTAGCGCAGAGCACCCGGTCTTCAGCAAGTAGACAGCACCATTCCTTCTTTCGCATGTGCCATGCTCATGTGACTCCTTTCCCTACTTTCAATTAGCGCTTGATGGCTTCGATGAAGCCTTCTCTACTCAGATATTCATGTTGGGACGCCAAGGTTTCCCTGTTCTCCCTTCCGGACGACGAACCTCGCTCGATTCTCGAACATCAGGTCATCGTCTCTACCTGCGCCAGCAGCGGGCTCCTGTCTCTCCTCGATATTTCGGGGCAAAGACCTGTCAGTTTCTCTCACATTCTTGTGGACGAAGCCTCCCAAGCCCTCCAGCCCGAGGTGATGGTCCCGCTCTCTCTGGCTGGTCCTGACACTGGAGTAGTCTTGGCAGGTGACCCCAAGCAGTTGGGGGCCGTCACGAGGAATCCGCTCGTGCAAGAACTGGGCTTGGCCCGAAGCCTGCAAGAACGTCTGATGGAAACATGCTCAATCTACCGTACACAATTAGCTGCCGAAGCGACCGCAACAGAATGGAAGGTAGAGCATCCTAAGGGCAGTGAGCATCGGACCAGTGCACCGAAGGAGGGCGACCCTGGCCGCTGCTTGACGATGCTGCGCAAAAATTATCGAAGTCACCAGGCTATCATTGAGGTACCCTCTCGCATGTTCTACGACCGAACGCTCGAGCAGCACGGGGACAAGAGCGTCATCGACTCGATGCTTGCTTGGGAAATGTTGCCAGGCTCCTCGTCTGCCACCATCCTAGATACGGCGCCACTGCGGTCGACTGCGCGTGCTCAGGCGGGCCCAAAGGGGTTCCCGATCTTGTTTTGGGGCTGTTTGGGAGAGCACATGCATGAGTTAGACTCGCCTTCTTTCTTCAATGTGGTGGAATGCGGCAAAGTGCTGGATCTGGTTCATGCCCTGCTAAGCAGTACCCGCGTACAAGTCCGCATGCAGGATATCGCCATTATCAGTGCCTTCCGCAAGCAAGTTCTCAAACTTCGGTCTCTGCTGCGTGAAAAGGGGTATGGTGCCATCAATATCGGGCAAGTGGAAGATTTTCAAGGGCAAGAAACCAAAGTAGTCATCATCTCCACAGTCTTGTCAGCCCGGCACCCAAACGAAATTTCTGAGCAGCTTGGTTTCCTGGGTCATCCAAAACGCTTCAATGTCGCGATTACGCGAGCACAGGCTCTGACCGTAATAGTGGGCAATCCGTACGCTTTGTGGGAGGACGTGGGAGGGTGGCGTCAGCTATTGGAATTTTGTAAGGAGCATGGTGCCTTGCGCGGAAGTTCAGGCCCCCTGGGCACTCCGGACGTGGAATCGGTGGAGAGCTTGTTGGATGCTATCGCGAACGAGTCCCTCCTCGGAAAAGCGAGCAGTAATGACATCTATCCGACGAGCCTGGAAGACTACTTCTCTGACAGTCCCTGGCGGTTGCTATTGTGAGACGGCATCGGACGCGCGCCCATCAAGTACGCCCCAAACGAGCGGCGAATTGCCACAAGAAAAGATGGAGACTGTGCAGGGTGGTGATTGGTATGAGTGTGAAGTGTAGAGTTTGTATACAGATGGCGGCACTGAAATTATTCCGGTGGGTAGAGGATGCGCATGGACAAAGCCTAGCAAAGCAGCTTTGACGACAAGAGGACGCAACGTCTTAGGTGGAATCATTTCATGTTAGGCCGCACAGAGGGAGCCTTAAGTGACCCTACTAACAATACAAAGTCCGCTTTTGTGCTGTGCACCTGCCAACGTGCCATTCCATCCAAGTAGACACACCTATGTTTGATTTGCCCCATGCTGGCCCCGTGTCTCGTCATGGACAAAATTCTATAGTCTCGCGTTCTATCTGGATGCCTTTCTGAGTATGCAGTACATTCGAACAACTAAAATCGATTGCATTCCTTCATCGCATGCCCTCACGATAGCACCTTGCCCCACTCTGAGGTCCCTAATCTCTTTCCTTTTCCCAAAACATTCCTGGCGATATTACAAAACTCGACATAAATCCCGTCCCCTTTTCTGTAGCTATTACCATCCATCCGATATCAAGGCTTACATACAAGCCTGCACTCTTGCTTCCGGAAAAACATAGAAGCCGTACGATTGTTTGGGTACAGTCAGCGTCTGCTCCCTTTGGATGATCAAAGGGAGCATCGCTGGGAAAATGCCCGTTTCCGACACTCGCAATGGCTGTCCATTCAAGTTTGAGAACGTTGAGTTCAGTTCGCCCGGCGTCCCCGACGTCAAAGTGTACTCCAGGCGCGGTCCCGTCAACAGATCCTTCTGGGCGTCTCTGGTGACCGTCATAGTCCCGATCTCCGCGTCGAAGTCACTCATAAAATTCAATATCAGCACGGTCACAGCCCCAGCCTCAAATATCGGAAATCCTGCGATTCCTCGACGCGTGCAATGCGCGTAGGCTGTCACCTCCCTGCGGCTGCTCTGCACGTCCAGCACTTCTGGGCCCATTAGCCGCTTAAAAAGCAGGTAGTTGAAGAAATCAGGATTCGGCTGCAGGGTGTCCTTGTCAAGCAGACCGTAGTTCCCTCCCAGAAGGGTCTGTCGACAGTACACAGAAAAGCCTGCCCGGGCAAAGATCCCCAGCTCGTTCAGGGACCAGAAGCCCGCCGTAAAACGATTCGTCGTCCCGTTGCGCCCCGAGTTGTAAGCCCCGCCATCCTCGCCCATCCAGAGCTGAGGCACTTCCTCGCCACTTGTCGCCGCGAGGTTCGTGATCAGCGTCGCCAAGTCTTGAGCCGTCTTGGAGGCGGTGGCCATGTGAGCAGAATCCATGATCTTCTCGGCCAGGGTGGGGTCCACCCCCGCGCCCAAGGCGTACATGTGGATGGCCACTGCGTCCAGGCTTCCGTTCGCGGCTTTCAGAAAGTCGGTGAACCAGGGTATGTCGAGGCCGGTGTCGGGACCTACTATGAGGGGGGACCCCTCTCCGCTACCCCAAAGCTCCGTGACAATACTCCTGAGGGCGACGAAGTCCCGGCCCACCTCTTGGGCTCCCAATTGGGCTTGAATCCCATTCCATCCCCCAAGCTCGTTTCCCAGCTCCCATGCATGTATTGGCAGGCCTGACTCCTTCGTGTACGACATGAGGGACTTGGCGTTGGTCGGGTCCCAGCTCCCGGTCCACTCTCGGTCCTTGACGTGCCTCCGGCCATGCAAGCCGTTCAACCCAAAGACGAGCTTGGCATTGTGGTCTCGAGCAAAGCTGGCTATCTCTGTCCATCGCGCACGAGTCAAGCAGCCCCCAGTGAAGCCCCACTGCGCATCGGGATCGTCCGTTATGGGCGGGCATGTCACCGCCGGATTGCCGGGCTCCTCGTACGTGATATCATCTTGCAGCGACCCACCCAACCTCCAGATAAACGGAGACAGTGCATCAAAGGCGGCCTTGAACAGTGGCTTGTTTAAGTCCAGGTTGGGAATGGAAGGGTTTGACCCGGATGGAGCGTCGCTCCAGGCGCAAGTCCCGTAGTCGCATTTGGTGGGAGGCCACCAGTCTGTTGTAGCGCAAATGTATTCCTCCCCGGTGCGCGCCACCACATCCATACCCATGACTAGGCCCACATTTTTTGCCGGCAAAACTTCGAAAGCAACACCATGGTCCAGTACCGGCAGGCTTCCCAAGACGCCGCGCAATGCCATGGACGGGATCTTGTTTGTGGTGTGGCGAGTGTGGAAGGATGTGTTCAAATAAGACCGTGAAATGACACGAACATTACGTGCGCACGCAGTACCCAAAATCCGCCTGGGTCTCTTCTTTCCTACCGAATCTCCTTGCACCCGCCGAGCAAGGATATTGTGCTGCGCAGCTCCGTCACGGTACGCAAAGTTTAAATGGGTTATACCCCAGCATATGCGTCCCTGGAAAACTTCAAGGCTCGCTGACTTTCGCGGCTTTCATCCCACCGCTTTAAATGCAATTCCGTGTTCTTATAATTTACCACCACAACTGCGACACAGGAGCGGGTCAAGGGGTTTGAGGGAAACTGGGATTACCTGTCACTGCAGGGTGTCTATCAGGAGCATACTGATGTGGCCTTAACGTTCTTCCATTGCTCCTGCTCACCTCCCGCCTCCCACGCTTTTCGCGCGTCGACCGTAGCAATGTGGGGAGGGCTGCAGCAGCCTCCCATGATGGTACCGCGACCACGCTATGACTCACAATCAGGTAGCAATCATCACAACATTCCTTCTAATGATCAAAGCAGAAGCAGGGAAGTCAGCCCGGGCTGTCCAAAAGGCGTAGAGCCGACCCTACCATCGCACAACGCGGCGTTCCCGCACAAACCCAGTACGATCGGAATGTACCATGCAGAGTATCAGCAGGGCTCCAAGCACAAAAACAATCGAGATCTGGATCGCTGTAAATCTCAACTTGACTGGCAAGAAGGCGAACGGAAGCGTGCAGCTGTGCAAATGGCCAAGTTGGGAAGAGAGGCGGACTTTTCACGTCAAGAAGTGGCACGAATGCAGACCCTTTTGGCCCAACGCGAAAAAGAGTTTCAGGACTTCCAGCGTCAAAGTGCAAAAACCCTTATGGAAGAGAAGGAGGGGCGACAGCGTGAGAAAAGGGAGCTTGAGGAGGTTCTGGCAAACGAGCGCAGGGAGAAAGAGCAAGCGCTGCAGGAGAGGGTCAGGCTAGAGCTTAAACTGGATGTAAAAGCGACAGAGATGATGAATTTGTCGAAGGATCTATTTGATTGCAAAGACGCCAAAGCTGATATAGAAAAGTCTATGAGGCAGTTACGTGAAGAAAAGCACTTTTGGCAGAGACAGGACGGAGATCAGGTTTTGCTGGAATGGGAGGGCCTCGCCAAAGGTTTGCTGCGGGCCCAACTCGCCCGCCGGTCTATCCACAACATCTTGGCAAACATAGAGGGTTCTTTGAAACATTTCCTTCGCCAGGACCTGGAAGGGGAGCTTAGTCGTGGGCTGATCGAGGCGACGCTCTCTGTGGAAGCGTCAAAGGCGGCCTCGGTGGTGGCGGCCACAAGCGGCGAGGGTTCCCGCTGGGAGGGTCTCGTCCAGGACCTGCAACGATTGGTGGGAAACGTGATGGGACTATCCCCCCGCTTGCAAGATGAGATTGAGGCATGCAAGCGGGAGAGCGAGGTTTTGAGTACAGAGTTGGAGGAATTGCTCGGCCGGGCCCGGAGTGGCGCCTCCCGATGCGCCTCGTCCGCTGCATGCGGTGGCGCGCGTCGCCGCCGTCTTGAACCCAACGCAGAGGCGCCCACGCATGCCCCGTACTTATCAGTGCCAGCCAGCAAGGCCGAAAGGAAGATCCAGCTGGTCGACCACGTAGCGGACGCGACGGCGCATGGGCTCCGAAGCATGGCCCGGAGCCACCTCCAGAACGCGCGAAGCCTGGTTCGGTCAAAAGAGACGGAGCGGGCGACCTTGGCTTCGGAAGTTCAGGAGTTCAAGCGACAGGCAAGCAAGCTTGCAGCGGAGACGAAGGGCGCCATCGAGGCCCGGGCTTGTGCCGAGACAGAAATGCGGGCCATGCAAAGCCAGTGGGGGCAACGGGAAGAACACGTGGCGCGCTTGGAAAAAGCTATGGAGGAGCAGAAGCAGCAGATAGAGGAGAAAGCTCGTGAGCTACAGGTAGCGTCAGATCGCATTGCTTCCTTGCGGGAAGAAGGAGAGAGCCTTCGCGCTGCCTGGAGTCAGGCCCGGGAGGAGGAGTCTCGCTTAAATGAGGCGCTAGCGACCCAGGCCGCAGAGCTCCAGCAGGTGACCGAGGAGCTCTCGCACCGTCGAGAGGATGTAAAGCATTTGATGGATAAAATTCAAACGGCTGAGGCTGCGGTGGAGACAAGCCGGCATCGGGAAAGCGATGCCTTGCTCTGCTTGGAGTCTGCGAATAACGAGGTGGAACTCCAAGCCCGGCGGTGTGAAATGGAGGAGGAGAGGTCCCGGAGTCTAGAGGAAGTGATTGTGAGGCGATGGCAGCAAGACGTGAGACGGAGGCAGACCTTCACCGTCTGGCACGCGTGGCGGATACATTTGGAGAAAGAAAAACTTGGCAGGGTCCAAAGGCATTTGCTTGAGGCGCAGGATCGCGTGGCTGTGTGCGAGGGTCGTCAGCAGGCGGCCGAGCGAGGGTGGGAGAAAGAGCGCCTGGCACGAGAACGGCAGGTGGATGGCTACATTCATCTGCTCGACCGACACGTCAAAGCGCGGCAGGTGCGGGCCATCATGCGGTCATGGCGTGCGCGGGCACGAGAACTGGCCCACAGGCGTAGAGACTTGCACAATTACCTCAAGCAATTCGTGCTACGGAAACGCCTCGCCGCCGCTCACCTTGTTGCGGAGCAGCTGGAAGAGCGGGCGTCTCAATTTGCTCGTGCGCTGGAGGAGGCTGAGCATGACCGGAAGGCAGAGCAGAAGACGGGGGCCTTGGAGTTGGCCGACGCCCGGGCTCAGTCCTTGATGAAGGACGAGGAGATGCGTGCAGCGAAAGATGAGCTTGAGAGCCTGAGGACAAGTCTGACGGCAGCCTCCCTTGTGGAAGAGCAGTTAAGGGCACGGGAGGAGGAAGTGCTTCAGTTGCAGCATGCCTTGGACGAAATCGCGTTATTGCAGAGGGAAGCAGAGGAGGAGGTCGCCAACAGGTGCATGCACGGGACCCTCGGATTGGGACGGCCGCTCCCAGAGCAGTCGACGGAGACGCCCGTACCGAGTCCAACCCTGAACACGCTTCAAGGGGCTTACTTAGATCCTAACGCCGTGGCCCTTCTTGCACGGACCCGGCGTGCAGAAAAGGAGAGGGAGGACCTAGCCTTGGAGCTTCAAAAAGAGCGCGAAGATGTACGAGTCCTGTCCAGGGAGGTGGAGTTTTTGACGCAACAGACAGGAGCAACTCTGCCAAAGGGCGCATTTGAGGCGAGAGGTGACGAGCAAGACCGAGAAGGTCAGGTGCATGGCGATTGGAAACACCAATCTGAGGGCGCGCACACGAGGATCGGTCAGCTGGAGTGGGAACTGGCACGTGCACAGGAGGAGGCGGACGAAAAGGAGAAGGAAGTGGTGGAGGCCTTGGAGGATGTCGAGGCGCTAGAGCAGCATCTAACGGCGCAGAATGAGACTGTGTGGCAATTGCAGGAAATGATCAAGGTGCAAGAGGGCGAGATGAAACGGATCCAGGCCGTATCGGATGAGCGAGAGAGGCGTTTGGTAGCGCTCAGCCGGCGAACAGGCTTTCTGAAGAAAGAGCGAGTCGACAGCCAAGGAGGATTGTGTCCGACGTTACCTCATCGAAAAGACGAGGGAAAAAATACTGGAAATGTTTGTGAGCTTACTAAGGAGGGGGTATTTGGCAGTCAGGAAATGGCAAACGAATCGACGGATGCGGCAAATGGTGACGGTAAGCCCGCCGGCCCTCCAGGGCTCTTAGCAGAGGTCAGGCGACTCCAGGAGGCCCTTGAGGAGTCAGTGGAAGATCGTGTGACGTTAGAGCAACAGCTTGCCGATGTGCTGCGGGAAAGGGAAGAACTGATCGGAGGTTCCCGGCTGATGGGCAACGAAGTGACAGTCGGGGGCGCGGCCCTCACGGGCCAAGAAGGATTGACCACGCCCTTTAAGGTCACAGCAGACGTCACCAATGCTGGAAACAGTCCATTTCTAGATCGTGAAACCGTCACCTCCGCACCATCACAGCCATCCATCCAACCACAAAGCGCTCTCCCCTTCTCGCTTTCCTTTTCTTCCCCTGCTCCTGTCCGTGGAGGTCCTACCTTCGCTGCCCCAAGTGCCTTTCAAGACCCTGAATTACAGGTTCATGAGGCCGCTCAGGATCTGCACAGGGCAGTGCAACGGTCCCAAGAACGTATTGAGTTGTTGTTGGACGAAGGGGGCCATGTCAGCCATGCGCTAGCTGCGGCCATCACGGCGGGTCGTTCCAAAGAGAAAGGCGCGACACGAGCATCGAAAGGAAAGAAGAAGCGGAAGAAGGAAGAGGGGAAGGAGAGAAGGGCGCGGGACACCTTGGTAAGTGGAAAATCGGAGAAGGGCCTGAAGTCAGGGGAAAAGGCGAGGAGGCAGCGGATGCAAGTGAGGGAGGATGGTCTACTCGAGGCACAGGGGCAAGAGGGGCCGCGTGAGCAGCACGCTGGCACACAGAGACACTGTGATAACTGGGAGAAAGGCAAGGGAAGGGACCATGGGGCCACGGGACTGATTGATGGCAATAACTTCCGATCGGGTCCTCTCAGTGAAGATTGGAGCGAAGCGGCGGAGGACGGGGTGGGTGGGCGGGAGGAACTGGTGACTTTGATCGCGAGCACGCAAGCTGAAGTCGACGCGACAATTCGGCAACGGCCCCAAGGCGTCGACAAGGCCCTTAAAACTTACCTCCAAACCCTGAAAGAGTCCTTGGCTCGCCTTGAAACGCGTGGCGGTGGTCGGACAAGAGCGACGGGGTGTAAGGATGAAGGGACGGCGGAGTGCTCTGCAGGCTTGGAGACGAAGGGGGGCCAGTAGTTCGCCCCGGGTTACCTGGCTTGGACTTCCCAGAGTATTGTACAGACCTTCCATCTCGGCGAAGTCAAATGTCCATGAAAGGGCAAAGAACACATCGAAAAGGTAAAATGCACATACACTGCTACCAGCCTCAGAATCCTGCTCGGCAGGTACCTTTGAGCCATCAAGCACCGCTTGGTCTCCAAATTCGCGTTTTGTCTTCTTTTTAAACATGCATCGCACGATTTCCACTCACTATGTTCCCAGATGGCCTTGCCCGGTTCAAAGTGCTCTTCTTGCTCCCGTTCTTGCCGACCATCGCCTTGCCAATACACATTCACAGGCACGCATGCCACCACCACCTCACTTCCTGCCCTAAAACCGACCCCTACCCCCTCCCCCTCTGAAACCTCCTCCCCCTCTCGGCGGCCCCCTTCATCTTGGGGAAAAGCCCCCACCCCGTCCACCGAAGCTGCGTCCGCCCCCAAAACCCCGACCCGGGCCCCTGCCCCCACCTCCGCCCCGCGCCCCAAAGCCCCGCCCCCCCCCCCTTCCTCCCCCCCGCCCTCCACCTCGTCCTCTTCCGCCTCCTCCACCGCCCCCACCGGTAAAGCGCGACAGAGGGAGGAGTTTGTCCGTGCCAATGTAAAGCTTGTCCTCGGCCTTAAAGGACTTGGCTGATACGCCCGTATCGGGCTTCACCGTAAAATATACCTGATTGATGGGTCCTAGCACCTCTTCTACTTTTCCTACGCGGGTTTGTTCTCCAGGAAAATGCCCGCATTGAAATAAGGGATGTTCTCGTTCGTCAGTTTGATCAGCATCTCTCCCTCGACCTCATGGACGAACGCCCCTGCCTCCACAACCTGCTCGGGAGGGCCTTCGTCGTATCCACGGCCAGAACCAAATCGTCCACCTCCTCCTGTATCGATGTTGATTTCGAGTTGGTTTTTTAAAACGCAGCAGGGCAGTTATCGAGGACTCTTCCGCATTAAAAGGATATCCTCCTGGGTTGCTTACCTCGACCTCCTCGGAAGCCGCCGCCTCGTCCTGGAGGGCCACGGCCACCACCACGGTGCATAGGCGGTCGCATCTCTTTACAAACCCTTGGGGTGGTTTGAACGTTAGGAAAATGACGATAGGTGTCGTCAACTGTGGTCAAACAAGAATGCGAAGCGAGGGGCTACGTCAAGCATCAAGCCAGCCGTCCCCGCGCAACCCCGTAACTGTGTCCACCACATGCACGGACGAACGAAATTTAAAGTACAGCGCGGTGAACCAGTAACTCATTGGAAAAAGAAAATGGTCAGTGTCTGTGCTTGATTCGGCGGCAAAAAGCAGCACAATGACAAAAAGAGAAGAACGACGCCTTCGACCTCCTCCCCTCCACTGAACACCTTGGCTTGCCTTGATCGCATGCGCGTCGTCTTCTTCCCCGCGGCTGGCGTTGATATGGCGCCATGTACATGCGCGTCACATATGAAAATATTGATTCTGTTTCATTTCTGTCGCTTTTCAGATTGAAGGCCTAGGTTTTGGTCCTTGGTGGCCGCGAGGATCTTCCTACTAGACAGCCATGGAGGACGACAGGATGCAGCGCCTTCACGATACATTGGACAAGCTACGACCTCGGGGCAAGGTAGGGACATGCATGTTGTTAAGGAACAACACCCTCTCTTCAGTCAGACCATTCGTGGCAACTTCAGCTCTTGATATTCACGTTGTGCAATTTCTTATTACAAAACAAAGACGGGTGGCTTGGGTTTCAATTCAGGCTTTGGGCCCAAAAAGACAGACGATGGTTTGCCTAAAAATGGTCTGTACGCCTATTTTGTGCGAGCGGGTCATGGTGGATACAAGAAGTGGGGGGATGACGATATTGCAGAGGTGAAGCCAGAAAGCGAAGGAGAAAGCAGCTTGCCTGTGCGTGGCTACATCAAGAAGGAGAAGAGGAAGAAAGAGAAGAGATCAAAAGGGGAAGATGCAAGCAAAAAACGGAAAGACATTTTATTAACAGCGTCTGAGAAGCAAGAGGGAGGAGAACCTCCCAGGAAGCGGCGACGGCAGAGACTGGAGGAGGCCGCGAGTTGGGAGGCGCTTCAGAATCCTCAGGCAGGCGATGCGACGGTGGCGGGAGACATCAAGTTTTCCTGGCACAAACATATCAAGAGGGCTCTGAAGGCGGCGGAGGAAAAAGTTCCCTTGAGGCAGCTGAGAAAGCAGGTTGTCGCCCTGGCATTGGAAAGGACCAGCTCCCGAACCGCCAAGGGAAGTGTTGCAGGGACGCAGAGTAAGAAGGCGTTAAAGCATGCATTTCACCGTGCTGTGGACACCCACGACTTGCTGCACGTGGAGGATGGAGTGGTGCACTACCGAAACGCAGAAAAAGCGGTCGGGGGGGGCGCGTATGGAAGGCAAAAACATGACGTGGTGACAGCGGCGAAGAAGGGGGCTTTTGCCATGAAGGGAGAGGGGGGGAGCGATACAGAAGAGCAAAGGGAGCAGAAGAGAAGGAAGAGCAGGTCAGGAGGAAATAACAAAAGCGCAAAGGCCGTCGATCGCGTCGAGGTTGCAGAGAGGAAGAAATCTCTGAGCAAAGCCAAGTCAACTGAAAGGCCCTCCACCGAAGCGGCGGGGAAAGACATCGCATTTGCAGATCGGGCAGAAAAGAAGAAGAAGAAAAATAAAAAGGGAAGCGCGCTCGAGGAAGAGAAAAGGAAGGAGGCGACAAGCATGAAAGAGGCCAAGAAGGCCTCTGGCAAGAGGAACAAGCATTGAATTTGCAGCTGGAGATATCATGACTTGGAATCTTTTGCATGCTATTTTGAGGCCTCGAGGCAGCCATGTGAAAAAAGAGGGAAGAACGGGAAGGGAGACGGAGTAAAGTACAAAAACAACTCACAGAAGATGACGAGACGTGAAAAGAATGTCCTGTATGTCTGTGATTTTTCTTCTATAGCTGTCCCTCTTCCATTTAAAATGCTTTGTTAGGATGGGAGCTGAGTCAGCTCCTCCTCGCTCTTTCCATTTCCAAGTTTTTCTACGCTTCGCCGTAAAGCCGCGATGACTTTCGCAGGAACTTCACTGTTGAACACCGAACTACCCGCCACTATCATGTTTGCCCCTGCTCGGGCAGCGGCATCGACAGTCGCAGGGCCGAGGCCTCCATCTACTTCAATGTCCTTTTCTGGGCACTTGGCCCGCAAATACGCCACTTTCGGCATCATGTCCGCCATAAACTTTTGCCCCCCAAAACCCGGTTCTACGGTCATAACCAACACCACATCCACAGAATCCACCCATGGGAGCGCATCCTCGATTGGTGTGCCTGGTCGCAGGGCCATGCCCACTCTCATTCCTGTGGCCTTGATTTGCTCGATTAGGCCGGCAGGATCTCGAGCGGCTTCCAAATGAAATGTGTACTGGTCCCCACCAGCATCCTTGATCTCTTGAACCCATTGCTCCGGGTTGCTCACCATCATATGGCAGTCAAAGAATATGTCTGAACAGTGTTTTCGCAAGTGCTTGATGACAGGGGGGCCCCAGGTTATGTTCGGTACGAAGTGGCCATCCATCACGTCCAAGTGCAAGTAGTCCGCCCCGCCCGCTATCACCTTTTTTGCCTCGTCAGCCATGCATGACAGGTCACTGGCCAACATAGAGGGTCCAATGAGACATTTACAGCCATGGCACATGACTTTGGCAACGCAGCAGATAAGCAATTGGAGCGGGTACGAGAGCTGTGTGGGAGAGGGGAAAAAAAGGATGGTGGGAGGTTGCTCGGTTGAAGATACATGAACCAATTGATGAGATCAAGACGCAAACCGATTCGACGATGGCAATCGGTAAAGCACAGCGCAGAAAGAAAAAAAGTCAATCAAGAATCGTTGGAGGCACGGTGCAACTATGTTTGCTTCAAGGCACATTGAAAGCCGTCCGATCGCATTCTCCCGCGTATCGGTGAGTATCACTGGCGAGCTTGTTCCGCTACCTTAATTTTTACTTTTACATGGATACAGAAAATTAAAACATTTCTCTATTCAATTCAGCTTATCGGAATGGCCGTCCGTGTAACTCTCCTCGTTTTTCGCTGTCGGCGCTCCCTTTCCTCTTCAAGAGCAGCGGCCAATTTTGCCGCTTCTATTGCCCTCTCCATTTCTTGACGTCTGAGTAATGCAACAAACCTTCGTACCCGCCGTCCCCTAAAATGCGATTGACAAAATAGTGCTATATTCAATCTACACTGGGCCTGGCGATTTTGTCTTTCTGCTAGTAATATTTTCCGCAAACGCCTTGCATGGAGGATTGCCAAAAGTTTTCTCCACCAAGTGCTGATTGCTTTGACTGCTGCTTCACACCGTAGAACATGCCTCTTCCAAATTCATTTTTTTAAAGAAAAGGCGAAGGAAACTATGTAAGTTTATCTAAGAGAGAAGAATTATCCGGCCGAAGTACTTACCCGTCTGCTCAACTCTTTCTTAGCTGCCATGATGGTTACCACTCGCCTTCCGAAGTCACACAAGATAAGAGCAGCTTTTTGATTGGCTCGAGCTTCCTCCGCTTTTTTCCTTCTTATGAGCTGTCGCCGACGAAAAACAGCTTGAATGCGCCGTACTGCTGAAAGAAGACATGTGTACTGCTTCTGACGGTCTTCTCGAAGCCGTTGTCGTAAATTTCGCGCCCTAAAAGTATTGGAGTGTCTGTCTGTTTCAGATCACTAAAATACTTTATCAGAGAAAAAGACTGTCTGGGACGCACCTGGTTTGGTACTTGGCAGCTAAATATTGCATTTGCAAGCATTTAGTCCGCCGTCGTTCAATTCGAGCTTCTTGTTTGATAGCATGGCGCCGCGTCCTCTGATCGTGCATACTTGCACTACTGAGACTCGAGTCATGATAGAGGCCTGTGAATGATGAAGTAAATGTCTGTGATAAAGGAGGTGGGCGCCGAGAGCGTTGCGAAAGTGAATAAATGAAAAATTTTCAGTACTGCAATATATTGATATCCAGAATTGAAAAAATGATTCACACACAGTGTGCATTCAGCTGAAAACGTACCGTGCTACGATGAAACTCGGTACTGTACGGCACGACATGGCAGTTGCTCAGAGAAACCATTTGAGAAGGCATGTGTAAATGTGCCTCTGACACAAGCCGCATCTTCGCAGGGTATGCGGATGGGCTATGAGTTACCCTCCGAAGCCTTGCCCTTCGTATCCTCAGGTCCTCTATAGATTGCGAGGATGCAGAAACTTGACACACGCCACTCGCGACAAAGGGGGCTTCATCCTTAAAGTTGTCCTGAAGAGCCTGTGTGCCAAATAAGGAGCGATCACCATGCAATTATTGGTCAAGATCCTTAAGTGGACGATTTTTACTCTTCTTACCATGTCGTTAGGTACTGGGACAGTTGGACGAAGACGTCATGTCGTGGCGTAAACGTTTACGAGTACAAGACATGAGACCGCATGTCAAGTACAGCCTTCTGTCAGAAGGAAAATGTCATTGAGGCAGCGGTAAGTATTTTTTAAAAAATAAATAATCCAATTTTAAGGGGGAAGAAGGACGCAAGGAAGAAAATTCTTTTGCTTTAACCTGCAAGAACGCGAAAATGCCGTGGCAGGGAACTTAAGCCGTTGGAAGCCGTTACTGACCGATCGGCGAGCAGCTGGCCCCGGACGGTGTTCTGTTGGCAAGAAACCCAATTCCTGCGTGAAGTATAAGGGGAATGTGTCCGTGAAGCAATCGATAACTTTGACTATTATGCTAAATCCCATCTTCAAGTTAGTATCCAACGACACGAGCAGCAAGCTTTCTCTATGACTTTGCTTAAAACCTCCTCACGCCCCTCTCGTCCTCCTTGGACTCAATATTTTTCTATGGGAGCAAAATGCAAATCTCTCGTCTTATGAAAATATTAACAATTTTTGTTGCAAATCAATAGTCAAAAGTCAGCCATCTGTAATATGGCTCTGTGGCATATCATCCGGGCGCACGGTCGTCAGCTTCGCCTGGGTTTTGGATCCCGCTGGCTTTCTGACCATCGCTCAACATTTGAGAATAAAGAGGAAGCTTTAGAGAAGCAGTATATGTACGAACGGAACAAGAAAACCATGGAACAGTTCACCGCAAAAATGGTGGCAAGGGAGAATCAGCAAGGTGTTGCGAAGCAGGAGCTGTGTGAGATTCTGGGACACTCTATTCCTGAGGACGTCATGAAAAAGCTATTTGCATGGAAAGATAAGCATTCAAATCGAGATGTACATGTAAAGTGATTGACTTTGCGCGAGACTCCGGTTGGATATGGTCGAGCGTCTTAAACACATTGTCACACGTTTCGAGTGACGAGCGAAGGACAATTGTGATAACCTTGAGTATTTCTCGTAGGATTGGTTCAAGAAAGTGCCTTCCTTTAAAAATGACTTCTTGGGCACAAAGACTGCTGACAAGGAATATCACGCTTGCCGCTAAAAGGAGGACTTAGACATAAGCTCTTTTATGTTTGACGAATGATAGCGGAAGCGCGGCCACAAAATTCGATCTGTTTTTCAAATATCTAAAGGATCTAAGAGAATAATGCTGCACTAAGTGGTAGAGTCGTTTGTTTTTGCTTTGTATCGCGGTCACAATTCCTTCGAGTAAGGAATTTTGCAATATGGAGTTACGTGAAACAAACACCTCAACTCGTGTACAAGCCCATGTCGATGGTATACATGGAGGAATAGCATATATATTGGGCAGTCTTAAAGACCATAAAGAATCATGTTGCTGATGCATAACTTCTTGAGTTTACGCAATGTCTAACAATGTACGCTAAGCTTCTTCTTCCGCTGCAGTGACCTTCGAGTAGGCGGGCCTCTTTGAAATTGAATAATGAAAAGACGAAATGTAAGCCGAGAAATTGTGGAGTAAAGAAGCATGTTTTGAAATTTTCGAGAAAAAGATAATAATCTATATGGCCTCGTTTTTTATATGGACAGGAACGTACACCTTCCGACTCACAGACCATGTTTTGGACGAAATCTTCCTAAATCTATTCTAACACTGCCCTAGTCCTTAAGGTATTCAATAAGACCATTATGTGGGATCACCTTCTTGAGTAAAAAGGCATAGCACTTGGTTTCACTAAACGGATCAGGGGGAAAAGGGGCATGCGGCGCGGGGTCCCGGGAACGACAGGGAGGACGAGAAACACCATCGGCACGCCGGCTGTTAATCACACTTGTAAAATAGGCGTACCACATACGGGATGGCCCTTGGCTTTGGTCGCTCAGTTAGCCTAGCTGGCGCGTTCATGTACGTCTCATACATGATATACGCCCAAGGCCGACGGCATGAGCGTCTAAAGGCGTGCATGCGGCGACGGCCACCACTCCGTCGCCGACACCCAAGGAGCACCCTTTAGGGTACTCCTTGGGAACAGGAGGCACTCCCCCGAGGGAATTCCACCGCTCCATTCAATAATATATTATGCACTTTCTAATTGAGGAGTATTCGTTTGGATTTTATCGACTGATGGTCCCGAAACGCATCGTCGGGAAGACAGCATACTGCCTTGTCCCAAGGAGACTCCTTGACGAGCGTCCGCTCTAATTTATCTCTTTTCCTCCTCTGTGGTGCGGAAACACCTATATCACGCGGTGAAAACGAAGCTCACACACAAAATTAGTAGTAAAATGCTTGCCAAAGCAGCTTGCCACAAGCTGTGACGAGAAGACTTAATTTCTGATCCAGGTGAACGAGGCAGTAGTAAGTAGCAGCGGTAGCAGTGGCAGTGCATTTGAGACGGACGGAATGGCCAACAGGAGCAGCGGTTGGAGCGGAGGATATTGTGGCGACTCTGGTGCTCATGGAGGGGAGGAACAAGCTGCGGGAAACTGTCGACTGCCCACGACGGAAGGTAGGATATATGATCTAGAGAGGGGGTGTCGGAACCCTCTGATGATTAAATCCTCCTCTCGGACTTGATTCAAATTGTTGGCCCCTAATACGCCTTGTACGCCATCAAATAATCCAATTGATCCTTCCATGCCAAAATCTTATTTCCTAGGGCATCACCATGCACATACACATCAAGCCACGAGTGCACTAGAGATGGAGCAATTGCGGCGGGAGCTCGATGAGATTGAAAATGGCCTTAGCAGAGCGTCCAAGCCTACGTATAATGTCGAACCACCTCCCTCAAAAGGCAGCCAAATCTGCAGTCCATCAGACACCGGAGACCACGTTGCTGCCAAAGCGGACGCAAGCGCCCCTCTCGCTCGTGCTCCCACAAGCAGAGACCATGGAACCGAAGGCGTGGCACTCCAGCTTCAAGCAGCCAAGAAGCTTCGAAATCTCCTGTCCACGCACCGGGAAGTGCTGATCCACGAGGTACTGGAGCGAAATTGGATCCCGCGCCTCCTCGAGTGGCTCCAGCTCGACCACCCAACAATCCAAGTGGAGGCCCTTTGGGCTTTGACGAACATCGCGGCAGGCAACACCGAGCACACGAATATGCTGCTGCGACACGATCCAGTGCCAGTCCTGGTCAAGTTGCTGGAGAGTCCCCACGAGGACGTGCTGGAACAGGCCATCTGGGTGCTGGGGAACATCGCGGGGGAGGGTGCCGCCTCTCGTGACACCGTCTTGGCCAACGGAGCGTTGGAACCCCTCGTCCACTGCATCCTCCAGCATCAGTGTAGTCAAAAAGTTCTTCGTATTGGTTCCTGGGCGCTGAACAATCTCTGCGACCCCACGCCGCGGCCCACCCTGGATATTGCCGTGCTTATGCCCGTCCTTCTCACACTCATTCAGTGCCCTGATTCGGAGGTTCTGAGTCACACCTGCTGGGCGCTATCCCACCTTTGTGACGGACCCTCCGCCCACATAAAGGTTGTTGTGGAAGCAAACCTGTGCGGGCGGCTCGTCGAGCTCTTGCAACACCGGTCTTGGCGCGTGACCAAGCCCGCGTTGAGGACGATCGGGAACATCGTCTGTGCCGAGGACGAGGTGGACTATACGCAGTATATATTGGAGGCAGGAGCCGTACCATACCTACGGGCTCTAATCAGCCACAGCAACCGCGAAATTCAAAAAGAAGCTTGTTGGACGCTCTCAAACATCGCGGCAGGGACCTGCGATCAGATCCAGACCGTGTTGGACAGTGGGGCCATCCCTCTCTTGGTGGAACTCGCCCTCCAGCCTCCCGCCGAGACGGACGCAGAGGTCCGGAGTGAAGCATGTTGGGTGGTCTTGAATGCGACCTCGTGCGGTTCGGACGCCCAGATTGAATTCCTGGTGCGTCAAGGGTGTGTGCAGGTCTTAGGGGACTTGCTGGGGGAGGCGAACATGGTGATGATGGCGCTGGAGGGCTTAGAAAGGATGTTGCAGGTGGGGGAAGAGGAAGGTTTGAGATCGGGGACGGCGAACCCCTACGCGGCCATGCTCCCGGCCGGGAAGATCGAAGAGCTGGAGCACCATCGCCAACCGGGGATCGCAAAACGAGCCTCGCGGATCTGGAAGGACCACTTCGTCACGTGCGCGATTTGCCAGCAGACGTTTTCCAAGCAGGCGCCGGACGTCCGGTTTTGTGGGGAGTGCAAGTGCTACGTCTGCGTTAAATGTAACTGCACGGTGTTCCACTTGTCGTATCAAGAAGAACTCTGGAACGAGATGAGCGTGAAAGAGGCTTCGGCCAAGGAGGCTCTGCAAGCTTCGAAGCGGAACCGGAAGGCCCGGCGAAAGCAGAAAGAGAAGGAGAAAAAGGCCAAGGCGACGGGAACTGGGGGAGGGGGAGGTGGTGGCGGAAAGGCCGGGAGCGGGGAGGGCGGGGGGAAAGAGATCAATGATGAGGAAAAGATGGGGTCTACGACGGGCAAGGCGTCGGTGGGCGAGGAAAGGGAGGGAAAACCGGGATCGGCCGGGTCATTGGCAGAAAACGAGGACTCTTCCTCCTCCTCCTCTGAGGATGATGCATTGGCTCCCCTCCCCAGGGTCGCGCCGCCAATGCAGCATTCGTTGCCGTCTTCAGCACCACGAAGGGCAGAAAAGAGGGAGAAATCTAAAGCTACGGGCGCGGGGGTACATGCGGGCGCTGAGTTGATGCGTTCTGACATTAATGGAGGTAAGCGCGGCCGAGGGAGAAAGGACATGCTCAAAGAAGGAGCAGGATCAGAGCACGAGAAGGCTGGAAGAGAAGACACAACGAGGAAGGGGCCGTCGGCACAGGACAGAGAAGATGTCTCGCACACCGACTCGAGGAACGCGCTGCCTTCGAATGGGGTTCAAGCCATCGCATCGACCTCATTGCAGTTCCCTCGGACTGAAGTCGTGGGACATGAGTCAGCGTTAGTGAACGGTGGTGGCGACGGAGGAAGTAGCAAGCGGAGGGGGCGGAGACGAGAGGACGCGAGAGTTGACGTAACTGCGCTTTTGAGCACAAGCTTCGTGCCACAATCCTCGCACAAGACTAACAAGAATAAGTCGGTCCCGGAATCTAGTGCTGAGAGGATGCTTGTCGATGCAGAGGAAAGAGGTGGCCTTGGCCCGGATGCTAAGGGAGGAGGAGGAGGAGCTGTAGGAGCCGGTGGCGGCATTGATCTCGTAGACTACCTACAATCCACTGGGTCAATAATTGCGTTGTCGAAATTTCTTGACGAAGAAGACGAGGAGCAGCATGATGATGATGATGGGATAAGAGAGGGAGGGATTGCGGGTGGTTTGTGCGGGTGACGAGTATCGGTGGGGTATACACAAATGTGATTTGATTCATGCCCACGTTGTATCCATGTAATTTGCCCGTTGGGAGCGCATGTCGTGCGATGTCTATTTCGAGCCAATCTTTCTTTAAAGAGAAAGATAAGTGGGGTAGAACAATTGTCATGCTTGACCACGCATCAAGAAAGTCAAGCAAACATTAAGGGGACAATAAACATTGCGCCAACTATGGAACAAGATCCATAGTTATGACTTTTATTGCGTTGGGCATCATTGCTACATAATTCTAAAGCCGGAACCAGCAAATTGTGTCAGTATTAGTGGTAGAAATGAGCGCATTCAATTTAATCTCAGAATGAACTCATGTGGTGCCGCACAACACTCGTAAATTCATCAATTTGGTGTGGGAAAGATATCCTTGTCTGCCTGCGGTACAACATGGTCGCAACTCTCGCGCAATTAATGGAGTCCACAGAATTTTATGCTTGCATTGGCATAATGTGGTGGGTTCCGGAAGACTCACTTGTGAAGTCACCAATAAGTCAAAGCCGAAAGCATGCCAGGTTGGCATACAAATTTAAATTTGAAAAGCCGTTTCTTTCACTCCATGCGACGGTTGGGATGCGATCCTTTCCTTACCAGCAAATAACACGAGCTATACAAGAAGCAGGTAGATGCTATTTTGAAATACATGCTTTTTAAAGAAAAATGTCTACCTGCAGCAAGATGTTTTGAAGATTCAGCTTGAAGTATGTAGGCTTAGAGAGCAATACGGCATCGTCGAAATTTCAATTTCCTCTTTTTCGAGAGCTCAACGTACGGTGGGACGACTACCGTAACCTTCGAGAGAGCTTCCCTTTGGTTTTGCAGGTACTGCTTTTTCATTATCGATGCCTTACTTACTCCGCATTGTATTACAAATCGTAATCTCTGTCTGCACGTCAAGGAAGTATAGTTGTGCTACTAACTTGTTCTTGAAGGGGGTGCATCGCAAACATCCAGGGCAATCGATACCAGAACGCTGCTCTGTCGCATGCAGGCTATGTAACATGGAGCACCTACACCTCACGTGTAGCACAAGATATTCTTTTTGACCCGATCGAGTAGGAATGACTTGACGGCATAACATCGAGGCCAACCTGTTAATGGGTTGGAGTCGATACGATGTCTGGCACTGTTATCTCCTACACCATGCGCATCCAAGCCCGCGTTGTTACGCTCATACCTGCCAAATATATATTTACATAAAAGAACAGGGAAAGGTCATACTACGCCTTACCGAAGTTGCACGCTACATCAACCTTTATCTTGTGTTGCGCTCGTACGACACTATCTTCTGTAAACCGTACAGAGGCCTTTACGCGATCACATCTAGCTCAAGACGTCTGTTTAATATGCAGATCTTCAAGAAGACCTCTTTTCTGCTTCTCACACCAGCACTACTCGGCCTGAGCCATGCCTTTGAGCCCACCGTGGACATGCACGTGGATGATTTTGATGCAATCCGCGGCATTGCTGAGTACATCACAAGTAGCGCAGGCCTTTCTAGTGCCAAGGGCGCACTAGATCATGGACTCGTGAGCAGTGATTTTGAGTTAGAAACAGTTTCTCCCGGAGGATTTATGGGGCATGGTCGACGCCTGGGTGCGACGGATGAGGAATGCGGAGCTTTCTTGGCTGCTTCCCTTGCTCCTCACTTGTGGGAGTGCTTTGACATGGCTCAAACTGTCTTAAACTTGGTGAAACAGGAGAATTGCAAGACTAGCTATGATTTCTCTCAGGCTAACATGCACCGCATTTGCACCAATCAGTGTCACGACGTCTTGCACAAGACTCTTTCTACCATGTCCTCCGCGGGATGCTCCGCTTCCATCTTGAAACAGTCGTGCAATGAGTGTGCCTCCGGGGAGAAGTGTGTTGGTACGAAATGCCGCACAGTCTGCTCGCCTTCTTTGCCTTGCCCGTGCTCCTACGCGTGTGAGAGCGGGGCATGCATCCCTCCTAAGAACTCGGAGGTGACAGTGAATGACATGGGTGTCAACGGATACAAGATTGCCCTGGAGTACCTCTGCACCACGTCTCCTACCAACAAAATTACTGCTTCGCCGACATTTTTGGCGTCCTGAATGCGGTGGATGCATCCACTTTCTGCTCTAAGATGAAGCCCATCGGGTGCTGTACCGGCACGGTCTTCAACTTCGTCACTGAATGCGTGACCAGCAATGACACTCTTTCCACGAGCGTCGGCTCCATCTCTTTGACGGACCTCCAACAATTTTGTCCCGAGATTGACTTCAAGACGCCCTGTGCTAACGCTCCCCCCCTTGAACCGGGCGCTTGTCTGGATACATACTATCTTTCTGGTGCGTGGAGCATGCGGGCTTCGGTAGTGCTGACTCTGGCCCTAGCGTCCTTGGCGACGGTAGCGACCTTTGTCTTCTAAGGTAGGTGGAAGATGTGTCAAAAGAATTGCAGTTAAGAGACATGTGACAAGATAAAAGAGAGCGCCATCATTAGCGAGGATGGTTGACGATTCATAGGATGGAAATGGTTGGATAGGAAGGCGCGGCGATTGAGAACGTGGGGAAAAGAGGGATTCTTTGATGTTTTCCGCGGCTGCATGAGGTATGCTTCAACTGACCACGGTGAAAAGGAGGAAAAATGAAAATATTGAGCGGAGTAGAGGAGGCCCTTGTGGTTTCCCGCGACGTGCAGAGAGGAGGAAGGGTCGATATGGCAAGGTGACGCGAAAGGTCTTCTGAAGGCCCTCCATGGTCCCGTATGGTGTGGCGTCAGACAAAGTCTGAGATCCTTGCAAATTACCACATCAAAAATACAAAAGACATCCGCGAGGCATTAAGGGATGCGCACGTCGAGGATGAGACAATATGCACTGCACGTGCGCATAATCAAGAGGCGAAAAGAAATAAGAGAGACGTTGAGATCAATGGGGCAACTGAGAGGGAGGCATGTGCAGGGATGGGACTGGCACGCAGAAGACACAAGGGAATACTAAGCGAGTGCGGAAACGTAAAACCTGTCTTACGCGCATGGTCCCGAAAATGTGACTGCGTCTGAGGAAGTGGAGGAGTGCAAGCCGAGAATCCAATGTGGAGGACAGAGGAATGAAAGGGTAGGCTGAAAAAGGTAAAACCTGCCTTGTATGTATCGGACAGTCTCAAGAAGGAAGAAGATGGAAGGAAACAAATATAATGAAACATTTTGGTCATCACGCTTTCCACTTGGTTCTTTCGTCGCCAGCTCACGTCTGTCGTCTTCGGAGACAAAATTACGTTTCAATGCACAGCAAGGCCACCGAGGGGTGGCGTAGCTTGTCCAACTGTAACCTTCTCACGACATGAACCTTCATGATGTGAAAGGGCTCACTCGGGACTCTACATGACCCTTGTTGATTTGGGGGTGTTGTGTGTGAACTTGCTTTGCGGTTTCTCACTGATGGCTTAAGTTAAACAATTTGATTGTCAAAGGCTTGACCCTTTATTTATCCCTTGCTCGTTATGCTGCCACCGTGGACTGTCCAGTTTCTGGGGACGAGGGCGCGTTCGTTGGGGTAGGGGACTCCCGTCCCCGCATCACAGCTTCGGCTGTGCTCCACCCCTTATAGCGAACAAAGAATGGCAAAGCTTGCCGCACCATGTCGAAATCGGGGTCCAATTGCAAGATCAAGCCTTCCGATACCGAGATCGTCATGATCGATGCCGCCACGTCCCCGCGTAAAACGATTTTGAAGCGCTGCAAACTCAGCAAGATCTCCCCCACCACATCCCCCAAGGCGTAGCGCCCATCGCGACCGACCTTGCTGGGAGCCGACGTCTGTTTCACGACGCTTCCAGCTCGAGCGTCGTCGTCTTCATCCTGGTTTTTGAAATGCTCCGTGATCTCCTTGATCCTGTCCCGAAACGCTGCCTTGTCAACCGGGACTTTCCCGACGTTGAATTGGAGGATCTTGCTCACGATCGTGTCTACGTCAGAATTGCACAATGCTCGCAAGAAGTCTCCGAAAGGGTTCGCCACGTCGGGCTTGAGAGATGTGATCAGCCCCGCGTCGATTACGGTGACGCGCCCGTCCTCCATGGACACGATCAAGTTTCCGGCGTGCATATCCCCGTGCACGTAATTATCCCGGAGGAACATCTTCACGTTCATGTCGAAAAGGACTTTCGCCAGCTGCTTCTTCTTGGCCATGACCGCCTCCGAGAAATTGTCCGTCAGTGTCTTGCTGGACGACCACGTGTGCTCTTCACCTCCCTCGATATCCGAGAAGACGGTGGCGATCGTCGCTCCCTCCACCCAGCTTTCGACCAGGATCGAATCCGAGCACAGCTCCTTGCTCACCTGTGGGAAATGCACGAGGCCAGACTGGAGCTCGTGCCTGAAGTTGGTGGAAAACTTATACAAATTGTAGGCCTCCCACTGCAAATCAAGCTGCTGGCGCAGAATGTGGGTGAGCTCGTCCTGGGAGCAGGGCATCGAGTATTTCTCCGGAAAGAAGGTGTCCACGAAGCCAAAGATCAAGTCCAAATCCAGGAAGGTCTCGTTGAGTATATTTGGGTGGCGGACCTTGACCGCCACATCCTGAACCGAGCCGTGGATGGCGTACGCCGGCCGTAGGCGCGCACGATGCACCTGGGCGACAGTGCCGGAAGCGATGGGGGTTTCCTCGAAGGACTCGAATATATCCTCGATCTCCTTGCCAAAGGACACCCGGATCGACTCCTGGGTGTGTTTGAAGGCATGCGGGGGCACACCGTCCCTGAGCCGGGCCATGGTCTTGACCACGTCGCGCGGGAACATGTCAGGGCGCATGGAGATCCACTGACCGAGTTTCATGAAGCAGCACCCGGCGCGCTCCATGCCGCGGATCAAGGCGTTCAGGAAACGTTCGCGCCACTTTTTCGAGTCGGGGAATATGTAGACAGAGACCAGACCCATCCCCGCGACGGGCAAGAAGACAGAGGCCACATACACAGCCCGGCCAATAGCGAACAGGGCTCGCCACCACCAGGGTTTCTCCAGGTACGGGTGCACAAACTCGGGAGGAGGCGGTTCGACCGCGATAGACGGGTCTTCCATGGCTTTTTTTAACGCGCGGTCCTCGGCAACAGCGTAGTAGTACACGATTCCCCCCACCCCGACGCAGGCTCCCAGTACCCCTCCCATCAATTTCAGTCCCAAGTATTTGTCGGCCCGCTTTAGAGCCGCCGCCCCCGTACTTGGTGGTTTCTGTGAGGACGAATTGCCAGTGGACGTTTTGCTGTCAGTGGTCAGGCGTCGACGCGGAGCTGCTCGAGAACGAGGCAGGTGCAGGAGGGGCGACGCCTGTGTTGTGGTCTGGGAGGCAGAGCCGTGACACGCGTTTGAGAATCCAAGGAGCAACACCCGATCACAACATTTGAAATGTGCTTTCCGTATCTATCGTATCTAATGCCAACAGAGTATGCATTACAGACTCCTTGGTGCCGAAGCGTGGATGCGTATAGGTCAGTGATTAAAGTGATCCGCCCCATGCCTGGCTTTCCCCTAAATACCTTGTGCGCAAGCGGTAAGCGATGCAATTGCTGCCTGCTTGTGACCATCGTCCGTCCCAACAATGGTCTCATTTTAAGTGCACCGCTAAGCATAGCCGATGTCGCCTCTTCCAGGCAGAAAAGCGGTGAGAATAGTCTATAGATGCAAGGGGGTGCGTGTCGTTGTCAAATCAGCTGATGGTTCCCTCTATAAAGGACAGGACGAAAACGCGAATAGCAGCCGGTACTTATACACAGCACACGTAAGCCAAAAATTACACCTGTAAAGTGAACATCCAGGATGGGAAAAAAAGAAGTTGAGCCGGCAAGGACGGCAATTGTGGTCGGCTGCGACACAGGATGAGACAAATTGGATAGAACACTCGTCTCGAGCCGCTGCCAGGTGGTACCTGGACTGTTGACTGAACAAATGGGGGTCCAGCTGATTGTAGTGAATCGACTTGAGATGCATGCATGGCTTCAGATCAGCTCAAAATGAGAGTCTGAGTGACATGGGGCATCGAAGCTGACAAACGATTCAATTTTACTTCTTCCTTTTTCACAGTGCTTCTCAGCCCGTTGCCCTTAAGGCACTCCCCTGCCCTTTCACGATAGGTCCTATTTCGGATCCAGGCACTTGGCAACAGCAAGACTGGTCGCAATGTCTCTCAAGCGACTCTCTGTGCTGACAGGACACACAGACAGAGTGTGGCATGTATCCTGGAGCCCGTGTGGCAGATACCTCGCCTCTTGCGGGGGCGACAGAGCTATACGGGTCTGGGGTGCGCCGACCCTGAGCTCTGGACCCCGCACAGACCAAGACGGCGACAAAGACGACAGGAATGAGGAAGAGGCAGGCCAAGAAGAGGGGGGCGGCACTTGGCGTTTGTTGGCTACATTAGGGGATGGACAGACTCGGACGGTACGGTGCTGTGAATGGTCCCCTTGCGGAAACATGCTAGCGGCCGTAAGCTTCGACTCCACATGCGTGATATGGGAGCTGCAGCCGTCCAGGGCGCAAGCAGGAAGGGAAATGGAATGGGAGCTGGCGGCCTCCGTGGAAGGGCACGAGCACGAAGCCAAGTGCGTGGCCTGGAATCGGGGAGGGACCTTGCTGGCGACTTGCTCCCGGGACAAGAGCGTGTGGATCTGGGAGTGCTTACAGGACAACGACTTCGAATGCCTAAGCGTGCTTCACGGACACGATCAAGACGTGAAGTTCGTCCGCTTCCACCCCCGTGAAGACGTCTTGTTCAGCGCCAGCTACGACGACACGCTCAAGGTCTGGGAGGAGGAGGAGGACGACTGGGCCTGTGTGAGCACGCTGAAGGGGCACACCTCAACCGTCTGGGGCCTGTCCATCGGGAGTCGGGACGACGGTATGGTGTCCTGCAGCGACGACGGCACGCTCATCGTGTGGAAAGCCGCCGGCGGGGCGGGGCGCTACGACAAATGGCGACAGCTGACGCGGTTGGAGGCCCCCGGCAAGGCCACCGTCTACAGCGTCGACTGGTCCAGGGAGAGCGGGGCCATCGCCTCGGGGGGGGCAGACGACGCGATTCGCATTTACGTGGAGGACGTGGAGGACCCGCAAGGCTGGGCCTTGGACACCCCTAGCTTTGTCTGCGAGGCCGACGTGCCTGGAGCCCACGACGCGGACGTGAACTGCGTGAGATGGAACCCGGTGCGACCGGATTTACTGGCCTCGGCCGGGGATGATCAGGCCGTGCGGATTTGGAGCTTTCGGCGTCGGGGAGAATAACACCAGACCGTGAAGAAATGTGTGCTAAATTTTTTATGGCTATTTACTTTTCGTGCTGTACATGATTTATTTGGACAAAAGGGTTCACCATATTTTAAAAAGACCGGATCACACCATCCTTTCCTCCCTCTTGTTCTCCATCCCGCTACTGTGTCCTCCACTGGCACGCGCTCACACTGCTTCAGGGAAGGAGAGCCCCCTTGACCGCCTTCGGTGTCCGGAGGATTTTGCGCAGACGGGCGTTGGGCCGTTGACGCAAGAGCGGCGTATCGGCCAAAGAGATGGCTTGGGTGCTGCTTCTGCCCACCCTCTCCTCGAACTTCGCCTCGGTCAAGGGCAGCCAGGTAACCGCCCGCTCAAGCGGCACCCCCGCCGCCGCCGCCATTTCCAAGCGGGGCCGGAGCCGGGTGTCCAGGCTGTAGGAGACTAAGGCCGGCGCCTTGAGGACGGCAGGCTTGGCCGCACCCAGGTCTTCGAGTCCGTATACGTCCCGGAGCAGGGAGAGCTTGAGGCGGACGGCCTCCGGCCGGTAGCCTACGAGCTGCGGGTGCTTCTGGAGGACGAGGGCGACGTCTCCGGCGTCGCAGCCCAGGTCTCGGACCAGCACGTCCAGGCTGGCCTGGAGGCGAGCGGCTGTGAAAGATAGGACCATGGGGAAGCGTTGAAGGAGCGAGGCGAAGGCGGGGCCGGGGGGGAGGCCTGTGGCACCTTGGAGTGCGTCCATCAGGTGGAGGAAGCGCGGGCTGCCCACGTCGGTGGACAAGAGGGAGGGGCTCCGCAGGACCATGCGGGCCACCTCTTCCTTACTAAGATTCAGCGGCTGCCCTGTCAGGTACTGCAGAAAAGGTCGGCCTCGGCGGACCACGTTGTAGTTCAGGGCCCGGGGCATGCGGCGGAGGAGGCTCGCCATGTCCGGGGGGTCGAGGCCGAGGTCTCGGCGGAGGAAGCGCGCCTTAGGCTTGAGTCCATCTTCAATGGACTGGAAAAAGAGGGCAGGGGCACGGACAAGGAGAGAACCCACGTCGGTGATTTCGATGGAGAAGGCCGCGATCAGGAACTCGACCTTGTCCATCAGAGTGTCCAGGCTGAGCATGAGGAGGGCGGGCATAAGGCGCAAGGCCTTCTGGACGTCCGCCTGCGACATGCCCAGGTCATCCTCGAAGAAGGCGAGCTTCATGAGCAAGCTCCCCGTGCTGGTGGTCAAAATTTGCGGGCATCGCACGATCAAGTTGCGCCGGTCTCGAAAGGCGAGGCCCAGGTCCTCTTGTAGCCATGACAGTTTGGGGGCCAGATTGTCCTCGATGCTGAGCAAGAGCAGGCCAGGACTGCTCCCTACCAAGGCGGCTGCTTCCGGCTGCGTAAGACGCAGCGCAGTCCGGAGCCAGGCTACTTTGGGTCGAAGGTTCCTTTCCACGCTCAAGGCGAGGACTTGCCCGTGGTCGAGAGAGATACGCAGCATATTGCTTTCGCTGACACCCAGCTCGTCGCGAAGGAAGTAGTACGGCACGGGCGTCTTCATGTAGTACCGTGTGGTGGCGGCTGGAGTCTTGGCGGAGGGCGTGGAGGCGGACGAAGTAGGAGCGGAGGTCGGTTCGAGGATTTCAATAAACTGATCCCACGCCGTCTCCTTGCCACTCAGTCCGCGTGAATTCCCTCTGTTCTCGGAGACAAGCTTATTGTCGGACTTCCTCTCAACCGCCTCTTTTGGACTTTTGGCTAGCTCTGCTCTCCTCCATTCGTCGCTGGCATCTTTGGCGTCCTCCATTTCCGCTGGAGTCAAGCACCTTTGCAAGGAATCAACTTCCGACAAAGCCAACTCCGGATCGCTCTGGCTATTGATACTGCAGTCATTATCCTTGGTTACGAAAATTATTGGGTTGTTGCTCCCATGATATTGGTTGCGCATCGACTTGAAGGTTGCTAATTGCGGAGTGGGCACATGAAAGCCGGAGGGGAAGCGCAACAAGGTAGCGACGAAAAAGGCGCAGAATTTTAGATGGCACGCGCGCATTTTTCCATTCGTCAACACCACTTTTTTCTGTTTGTGTGTTGTCAGTGTGTCTCAGTGAGGGTGCGGCGTCGGTTGCGGGCGCCTGGCGTTGCAATTCAAAGCGGTAGCATCGAGACAGCATATGACGGCCATGGCTAAGACGTTGTCCTGCCTCCGGGCTGCTTGACGCCAAGGAAAAGGCTGCAGCGTGCCCTGTTTGCGGTTCATTGATGGAAAATGCACGCTTGAGATACCAAAGCAATATGGCTGGCGGGTTGGTCCGGTGTCGGGGAGGATTGGATGAAAATTAAGTATTGCTGCCTGTTTAACTCTGTTGCTTCTTTCCCTCCTTGGCGAGAAGACGCTAGCGTTGGAAGCACCCCCGTAAAAACGATATTATAAAACATGCACAGCAAGTCAAACTGCCTGGCACATTTGATCACGTAAAGTGACGCTAAGCTGTAGACATAAAAGTTCTTCCGCCACGACGTATACTCTCTTATTTTTCCTTTTATCCAGGCATCGCACAAGAAATACGACAACAGGGTCGGCAGCATTTCCAGTGAAAGGGCCGGTACCGCATACATATCGCATCAAAATGGACTTGGACTTGAAGAAGCTGAAGGTCGACCAGCTCCGTGAGGAACTGAGCAAGCGTGGGCTCGACACAAAGGGCAAAAAGGACGAGCTGCAAGAGCGTCTTCAGAATGCAATCGATACAGAAATGTTAGACGCCATCGACGAAGAAGACGATGTAGGCGCACCTCCTCCCGCTGCCCTCCCTCCTTTATCGGCAGCCCCCCCCGCGCCGGCACCAGCACCAGTGCCCGCATCCCACACAAAGACTGCACCGTCCCCTCAGCCACGCGCTCCATTCCACGAGAACAGTGCCGCATCCGAGACGGCCGCGTCAACCGCCCCTACATCTGCTCCTGCTTCCATGCCTACGCCAGCCGCAGTGATGGGGACGACTGCTCCTGCGAGCCAGGACAAGACGGAAGAGACAGAGGAAGAAAAGAAGCGACGACGTGCAGAGCGCTTCGGCATTCCGCTGTCAGAAGAGGCCAAGAAGAAGGCCCGGGCAGAACGCTTCGGAGTGGTTAAACCAGCCAATGCGACAGCTTCCAATCTGTTAAAAGGTGCGATCGAAAGCAAGGGTACCTCGAAAGCGGGACCTTTGCAAGGCGTTCCCGTGGTGGATGCTGCGGAAGAGGCCCGGCGACGCGCGCGCGCGGCACGCTTTGGCATCCCTGATCCGAAGCTGGAGGAAGAAAAGAAAGCAGAGCGCGCGCGGCGATTTGCGGACCCGGCGAAATTGGAAGAAGAAGCCAAGTAAGTCTGAGAGCAAGGAGGTCCGGGAGAGAGCGAGGTAAAAACGTGTCGACCGACGGAACTATGTGGTTTTGGGGGCCCAGCTGCGCACGTGGGGACTCACTGTTTTGGTTTCGAACACAGGAAGAAAGCACGGATGGAGCGATTTGGAGCAACCACGTCGTGATGGGCTGATTGCTGGATGTGCTCAGCTCAAAGGTGTCAAGCGTGGGGTATGACGTGCAAAAGGAGAAAACAGGGGATCTAACGAATGCAGCGCGATGCTCCCAATCTGGCGGAGCGAGACTGGTGACTATAAGGTGTTCCTGTTTGTACGCATAAAGGTTTTCGGTCCATTCAAGAAAAACGGTCCTCAGTATTCCGGAAGGTTTAAAGCGAGAGGGATCATTGAAATCGAATGAAGAGCAATGTCAGAACTAAAGCATGACCTGAGCACAGCTTCCGCATATTTAAATTCGCAAAGAAGATGACAATCGGAGGCAGAGATGGGCGTGTGTGTGTGGGTGGGTGGAATGCCCCTCAGGAATTGAAGTCGATCAAATTCTTTCTTTCGCGGCAGGAGAGAAAACGAATGGAGAATGGCCTGCACAGGGCTCGTAGTCCAAGGCAAGAAGCCAGGGGGCCCTACACTCTTTCCCACCCCCATTCACATAAAGACACCTCCATGTGATTTCACGTCCTCCTCACCAGAGGATCGTCCCTACCCCCGAGACCCCTCAATCCCAAAGGTGCTCTCGTCCCGTGTTCCCCCCACCGCCTGTCACGCCTGGCATTCGTCAGTCCTACATGCATCTGAACATGTCCTCCAGAGGGCCTCTGACTGTCTCTCCTCCACTCGCAAACTACTGGCTGGAAACTAGACACCCGCTCCCCGCCCCCCCTCCCTCCCTCCCTCCCTCCCTTCCCTCCCTCCATCTCCCACTGTCTGTCTAGGCATGCGCGGCATTCTTGGCGGCAGTGTCCGGGTGGGCAGTGGCAAACTTGGTTCCCACCATCTCTTCGAAACGCTTGACCTCGTCCTTGCTCCCGTACGCGACTTGAGTGCGGTCCTCGGTCTTGTACACCTTCAGGTCGAGGACAGAGCCGGCCCCGTACGAGGACGCACCGCCGGCCTTCTCGATCACGTACCCAATGGGCGCCACCTCGTAGAGGAGGCGGAGCTTGGCCTTGGCGGAAGGGGACTCGGGGTTGACGAAGACACCCTTGCCCTTGACCATGATCTGGTTCACGTCCGGCACCATGCCGCCCGTGTACCGGAGCTGGTATTTGTTCTGTAGCCAGTACTTGTGCAGAGCATCGTAGCCGGGGTTGTCGTTGGTCGCGCGCAGGTTGCCCGGGGCGTACAGCTTCCCTTCGCCGATGCTCGTGAAGGTGTTGGTCTTGATCCACTGGCCGTGGCGGGCCGTGAAGTCGTCCACGAGCAAGAACTCGTGCGCGCCCTCCACACCGTCAATGGCAAAGGTGATGGTCGTACGTGGCCCATACACGGCGATCCCGGAGGCAGCCAGCTCTCGGCCTGTGATCCCGGTCAGGCGGGAGCCGGGCCAGACCCCGAAGATGGTGCCCACCGCGAAGTTCGTGTCGATGATGGAGGAGCCGTCCAGAGGGTCGAAGGCCACCGAGTAGCCCTCGCCGCCCATCGGGTCCTCAGTCGGGGTCTCCTCGGAGGAGGCCGTGGCGACCACGCCGGAGTCCTTCAAGTTCTGGAACAAGACGTTGTTGGCCAGGATGTCGATGGCGAGCTGCTCGTCCCCAAACTCGTTGAAGCAGGCCATTTTGTCACAAGAGGCGGTGCGGATTTTGTATGCGATCTCCTTGCAAGCGCTGAAGAGGCCCAAGACAGCCTTGGCTGTTGAGCGAGCGACATAAGGAAGAGAACCGCCGGTAGGGAAAGTAAGCACCGAATCATGCCGCACCGAATCATGCCGAGTGCGAGTGGACGCCAGTCAGGATTCTTAAAAGCATCGAAACAACTCTACGCAAATTATGGACCTTTCTCTCCCAATTTTACTTACATAGTTTCTTCTCGGAATTGTCGAGCAACCAGCTTTCGATGGTGGGCTGGCCAGGAGCGGAGGCAAGGCCGGGCATGTCCGCCTGCATACGCGTTTGCCCTTTCACGCGAGCTTGGGCTTTTGCCATAGGTACAACAGGCTTCATCGGGATGAATGCCATGGTCGGAGCCACCAGGGCAAGAAGTAATGAGCACTTCATGGTCTGGGAATGTCTTAAATTGGAGGGGAGTTCTGTTTTGAACGAAAAGGGAAGGGAGGGGGGGAAGAGAATGTTGACTAAAGCTGAAGAAGCCGGAAAACATCACAGCCATCTTGAAGGTCCGGACAGGACGAACAAGACGGATATGTATGTCAGTTATAGCTGTCGTTTGTATGAGTTTGTGGCTTTGGTGGGCATGTGCGGGTCTGTCTACACGGAGAGGGGTCGGTGAGACTAGATCGGGGTGGGGGTCGACGTGGGCGACCCAAGCCAGCATCCACGTCCTTGCTTCATAGCAGTCCAGGCCACCGCCGATACACATGGGCAGTCGTCGCACCCAGACCATCAACAACTCGAAACGCAGGTTACTTGAGCAATCCTCCTGCCTTCGTCACCGCACGAATGAAGCAAACCAACGTGCGTGTGGCCCAAGATCTCCAGGGGGGGCAAGCCCCCAGATGCCCGGCCGATGCCGACACTGTCCAACCCCGATCCACCCTTTCCTGTTTGACATCAAACACACTGGTCAATGCCCACAAAGTCACAGACAAGTGTCTTTGGGGTCGCACGCTATGTAAATGTGTGGCTTGAATCGCCTTGATTGTCGCCGCACGGAAAAAGCAATGGGAGCAAGGTGCTCGTGCACTGTAGTTGCCAACATAAGTCAAATGGCAACAACCGTAATTCGAACAGAGGAGGTTGGAGGAGGAAGAAAGAGCGAAAATGCCAGTTTACGTCCTTAACACGCGTATTGTGGCAACTAATCCATAAACACAGGTCACCATGGCTCCAATAGTGGTGAGAAGACGACATTTTTCTACCTGTACACTAGTGGTGTGCGCTTTGTTCGCATCTGGCACTGCGTTTGTCTTCCCTGTTGCCCCTTCCTCGTCCAGGCCTGTCTCCCACACAAAAATGGCCGCGAGTAAATCACCCTTATCGTTCGGAAATGTGGTTAAATTTTGGGTGGGTTGTAGCCTACTACTAACAGGACACCCTTCTCTAGCGAATGCGGTGCCCGATTCAGCGCATGTCGTGACAACGTCGACAATCCTTGGTTCAAGCTCTGTTCCCTCTAGCAAGGGTGTCGAAGTTCTGAACGACTTTTTGCGCGCTGTTAAAGCAGTAAAAGCGGAAATAACCAGTGACAAACCGACAGACTTGAAATATGTGCAGAAAGCGTTCGATGTTGAGGCGGTCACGACGGCAGTCGACGGCACTTTGGATGCGCAAATGACCGGGGCAGCCATGGACCAGGTTTCTATCGTAGGGAAACGAAAAGTCATCGACAAAGTATTGCGACAGGTTCTCTCCGACGTAATAACGGTGGAAGATATCCTTCGCGACATGGACCCGGCCAAAACTGGATTATCACGTTTTAAGAAGGTTGGTAAGCCCTTGGGAAAGCTTGAGAATGATCTGCAACGATTGACCTCAGCCCTGACATCGAACGGCGCAGATGACACGGCAGGAGCTGCTGGACTGGGGAAACCTCTTTTTTCATTGTGTCCGGATGGGTATTTACTCTGCAACCCTGAATAGGTCGTGGGTATGACATGTGTCCCGGCCAAAAAGCAAGCTTTAATTGATGTTTTCAGTTTAGCAAAGAAATAGGCAACTGCATATTAAGAAAAGATCCCCCCCTCCAAATGCGTCGAGCAATTTTTCTCTTTAAAGCGCTGTGGACTTCTTATTTTGGCGGCGATTGGATGCGCATTCACTTCATGGTTCGCAATGTTTCTACCACTTTTTTAAGGTCTACCTCGCGAGGATGCGTCGGATACGCGCATGTAGATCCACACCGCAGACCCTCTGTCGTTGTTATCCGCAACCTATCATGAGGATCACTGTAATCCATGTATTTGACAACATCAACCAAACCTTGCTCTTGGCACGCACTTTCGTCGTAGTCCACCAGGCGGGCATCATTTACAGCCAACATCCACTGAGTGTCGCTCTTGTTTCCACTCCGTCCATCATTTTTTAGTGATGATGGTTTGAGAATGCGCTGTAAGGTCAATTGCTGCTCATGTTTTATGTGGCCGGTTAGGGTCAGTGCTTGGAAAAAATAGAGCAGTGAGGGGTAGTACGCGGGCAAAGAGTCGCGTTCTCCTGCACGTACGCCGTGGATTACCGCTTGCACTCGAGCAACAAGATGGTCTACAAGAAATGTCTCGTTTCCCAAAGGATTACGGATTACGTTGTGAATGCTTGTTTCTCCACTTAGAAGACAGGCAGCGACGAAAAGGGGTGCATACGAGGAAGTGCCAGAAGCAAGAGAAGAGATGACAGGAGGAGATTGCAAGAGAAATATATCCCAAGCTGTAGGAGAAGCATAGTCCCAGAGTTGGAGAAGCAATGCCATGGCACACTCCCGCACACGTGCATCGGAGTCCAGTAAGCAGGCCTGTACATTTAGACGCATTTTTCGAAACTTTGTGGAGCCATTGCGGAAAGCGCTATCATTGCTTACTTCCCATTTTTCTCCCTGCAATTTACTCGGACTCAGCGTGAGGAAGGTACGATTTTCACGAGTCATCATCAAACAAAGCAATGCCAGAGCAACTCTTCTTCTTTCCTGTGTGGGCTCATCATCATTGTCCGGCTGGATATATGTTTCGAGAAAATCAATGCGAAAGAATGCATGAGACAGCCAAGAAGGTTTGAAACTGTCTGCATCGGCCCTAACTTGCACATTGGTCTGATGCTCGCCCCGCAAGCCTTGGAGTTGAGCTTGCGTGCGCGTGCACCGGTGGTGAAGAAGCAGTAGACAATATAGAAGTGCATTTGTTGTTGCGAGACGCGGAGATGCGCTCTCAAAAGACCAAGCAAGATCCAAAATGCCTGCGCACTGGTTCAAAAACTCATCGTGTCCTCGCCTAGTAATATCGTTGATTAAAGCGAGCAGCGCGGCTCCGACGTGCGGGTTTTTCAAGGGGGGGGCAGTAGCAAGAAGGAGAATGCGGCTGGTTGTCTTCAAGACAGGTGTAAAATCAGCGGACCATGCAGCATGTTGCAGTGCGGCTTTGACAATTTGAATGACTTGCACGGCTAAAGTCTGCACGTCAGGTATGATCTGATTTTCCTCCTTCGTTACATTTGTGAGGCGTAGCGCGGTCTGGCCCTCTAAAATGCTTGAGCCGTCTACTAGGACGGGCAAAATCATGTCGTGCAAGATTTGCAATGTTTCACTGCACGTGTCCGCGCATGATGCCCACAATTGAGACCAACAGGATGCAGTGTAAAGATAGGTCAAAGCTTGGGCAAGACGCGGCGTCGGACGATGCGAGGAGGCGGCTTTCATGTACTGTAAAAGGGCCAAAAGCACGCTGCGACCATCCCCCGCGCCCGTGTTGAAATACGTATGTAAGACTCGCGCAAACAGTGAGGGCCCATTGCTTCCCTCTGATATCTCGACGTTCAATTTATCCTCGACCAGTTGGTCCATCCAACGGTGAACGATGAATTGCACTCCCGTAGCATCGGCAAGAGCGAGGCAGGAGTGTAGATGGGATGGACCGTGGCATGACAAATAGATAGAACAAAATGTATCTACTCCCTTGTTTTCTCTCACGCAAAAGGCTTGTAGAACGGTCTGCAAACCAGCACGCACTTCTGGAGCGAGACGAGGAACGCTACTACCTCCAAGGGCCAAATCAAGAATTAACTTAATGGAAAGAGGAGTAAGAATTCGCCCTAGATAGGCCTCTTCCCTTGCTTGCTGTGCTTGTTTTCCCCAGCTTATAAGCAATTTGCTTATCTCCTCCCCCGGAACTATAACGTGAGGTCTACGTTTTCGCCACACGCGTCGGGATATGAGTAGAAGCAGCTCGAAACGCGAGCAACCATTTACTAAGTCTTCTGCTTCCCAGCGACAGAGACAATGCAGATCTTGCGCCAACAACCACAGCCAAATCTCTGCTACTTCATCAGAGAGGGTGGCAGAATGCAAGGTCCTGAGGTTTTGCCTTACGAAGCGAGTAAGATGACATGGATCCAATCCCTCGGACTTGTCGGAGACGTCTGTCAAAAGCCTTGCGGCTATTTGACTGAATACATCCACGTTTTTCTCTTCAACGTTCTCCCCTTCTTCCAAATAACTGATGTGTTGAATAGCCATTTCAAATACCCCTGTATCCAGCAAGAGTTGACTCAACCTGTGGCTGTCTCGGTCTATGTCATTGCCCATGCATTCAGTGGTGCAACATTTCTCTTCAGCATCTGACATTAACAGCAGAAGCTTTGAGTACAAATGACAAATCGCGTATTCATCTCCTGGACTTCGCCTCTCTGTGCCCGAAAAGAGCACAAGAAGCTGCATCGCTGCGTCCAGCAGGAGGGAAAGAAGATTAGGTTGCGACGGAGGAAGCCGCGGCTGATGATGGTGATAATGCCGGACAGAAAGGATGTCCAGTACACGTAGATTTGCCAGAGCCAAAGTCAACATAAACGTTGGCCCCGCTTTTGAATAGGATGGGAGGCATATAGGGAAGCAGAGAAAAAAAATGATTTGGGTTTTCAAGCAATGAAGAAAACTTTCCAGAATGGGATGAGAAGGGAAGAGAAGCTTGTTGCTTATCGCCCCTAGATATTCCGATAAAAAGAGTAAAAGCTGGAGTGGGAAGGTAGACGAGAAGCTGCTCGTAGGATCTTGCTGCGAATTCAATGGGTGCTCCTCATTGTCCTTATTTTGGCAGTGCCTAAGCACCTGCAGCAATCTGCCCATCAAATCTTCGTCATATATCACACGTGTCTGCGTCAAACTGGCGTGAATGATACTCAAGACTAGATTCGGCGCGCTCGCATCCATTACAAGCCATTCCTTACTTTCCGTTTCCTCGTAGCTAACCAGCTCATGCGGATCCTCCATTTCCAAAGATAGGCGACTGACGCGAGCCAAACTTTCGTTCTCCGCTAAGCCTTGCAACAATTCAACCAGTTCCTTGAACAAGGACGGAGAAAAGCGCTGCGATCCGTAAAATCCTAAAGGTTGAGCACGGCTCAGTGTCCACATCAAGCGACACAGCAGAAGGGTAATTTTATCGCCTTGCTCCTGATTTCGTTGCTGCTGCGTCTGATGCCCGTTGCTTACAGCAAACCTCAAAACGTTTCGGATACCCTCCAAGCAAAATTCGACGAGGCCAATTCGTATCAACTCCTCAGCCAGCTCGTTCCCCCTTTTATCAGGACCGTGAAGGAGACAGGAGAGCAAGAGGAGGAGGTAGGACCCGGCTCCGAATGCCACTTCCAAATCTGCACTGATGATTAAATCTTTTGCCAGCGTTGATGCCAACGTCGTATGCCAGGGCAGAAGCCCTGCTGTAGTTTTTTTACTTTTGCTACTCGCCCCAGAGGTTCTAGATTTCTCTGCGATAACCGCCGTTTCCGTGTTTTCAATTTTGTTGTGTCAAGGGTAATGTCGGTGAATGGCCCTGGATCCGGCGAAGGTATGAGGACAACAGATAAGGCCAGAATAGCTTTTATCCACGCACCCTCCACGCTTCTTATCAGCGTTGCAGCTCCTAGAGATCCCTGCCCTAGGTTTGAGAGGCTTTGAATGCGATTCATGTGCCGCGACATGACGCCCTCCCTAAGTAGGAGGGCCTTCGTCCGCGGGCCTCGGACAAGGAGGAGGAGGAGGTGCAGAAGCTGAACTTGTCTCTCCCTCCCACCACTCTCATTGCATGCAAACATTTCTTTCCCATCTTTGCTTGCCCCACACAAATCCCGGAAACAATCGCCTGCCACAAGATCGACAAAAGCCACCAACGAGGTAGCGAAGGAGAGCGATGGATGTCCGTTGGTTCCGTTATTATGGTGCCAAATATCTTCTCCTTCGATGTTTTCAAGTAGGTGATCGAAATGAAGAATGGGGCCATTATTATCGGCGTTTTCTAGCATGGTGGAAAGGAGCTGAATAATGTGCAGGCTCTCGCGGATTCCGTTGGCGCGACACGTGTGCAGCAACTGTTCGTACAACGCCATTACGGTTTGCTCATCCAAGGTCGCGTGAGCAAAGAGTTGCATCGTTGTCTTCAAAAGAATTGGTATTACGTCAACGTCGTCTATGGGGTTCATACACCGAAGAACAACGTGTTCAAAATAGGATCGAATGATGCGATCTCCTACTACCTTGCACGGGAGTTCGATCGTAGCCTGCTTCTGTGAGTTTGAAAGCTCGTCGACGCTATTCCCGTGTTCGTCTCGATCTGTTTCAGTCCCTTGAGCCTCGTCAATGCGGTCCAATTGCGTAAACCCAGCACTCATGCCTATCAAAAGGCGTCGCTTTTGAATCGTGAGGAGGTTCGGTGACTTGAAGCAGTCCATTGCGCATTCGAAGCAAAATTGCGTCTGAGTCTCCTCGTCACTTACGACCACCTCATGGCAATCATCATCATGGATTTGTGGAATCAAAACTTGTTCGAGGGAGGAGTACATTCCCCTACAAGTGTGTGAAGATGCTGTGATGTTGGTGTGTGGGAGGGTAAAGTGAGAGGGTCAACGCGCGAGGAGAGGAGGTAAGGTCACGGCCCATGCCCGGGAACGTGCTCCTGAGTGTCAGAACGAAACGAAAGTTTCGTAGAGATGTGCACTGTGGTACTCTACAAATCGGTCAGACTTTGTTCTTTTCGGTACCTCTACCAGAGTTGCTATTTACCTTCCGTGAAAATGCCTCCCTTGCAAAACCTCTTTTAACCCTCCATCCTCAGTGTCATCTCCGTTGTTCCTTCTTCTTGCGGCTTTTCAACATCTAATTCGGAACAGGATGCACCCGGGCCCCCTTACTGTTTCCTTCCATGATCGATCTGGCCAAACCCACTTGCCTCCCCAATACCAATGCCGTAACTCTTCCCACCCTGCCCGCTCTTCCGGTCCTCCCTACCCGCCGTACGTATTCTGACGGGTCTCGAGGGAAGTCGAAGAGCACGACGTGCTGTACGTCAGCCGTATCGAAATCTACACCGCGGGATGTTCGATCAGTGCACACCATTATCAAAGGCCTCTCGACACGTGACGAAAAGATGTCCAAGTTTTTTTGCCGGTCCTGAGGATTGACAGCAGAGTGGTAAGCGAGAACCTGCCATCGCTTTTCCTGTCGATCCGCCCGGCGCAACGCATTTTCCACCTTGCGGCATGTGGGAATGGAATTGCAAAAGACCAAAGAGCGAGGCGCCGGGTGCTTGAGCAGGTTCTGGACCAGCATGTCCCGTTTTCGGACAAAGCCAGTTTCCTCGTTCCGCTCCTCCTCCCAGGGGCCGGAGCAATCCACCAGAACCTCCTCCACTTGAGGCGCGATCTTGTGCAGGCCTGGACCCCACAACTTTTTCACGCCCGGGAATTCTCGAGCGATCTGGTCCGCCACGGGCACGGGCAGGGTGGCGGTGACGAAGAGAAACTGGGTGTGCGCGGGGGCGGCGGCCCCAATCACGGCCAGGTCGAAGGAGTCGTCCAGGAACATCACGTCCACCTCGTCCAAGACCAAGGCCTGCATCTCCCCCAAAAGCACCTTATTCTCTTCCAGCAGGTACTGGACCCGTCCTGGCGTCCCGATCAGGACGTCCACGCCCTGCTTGAGCATCTCCCCCTGCGTCCGCGGGTTCTTCCCCCCCGTCACACAGCACACCCGCAACGGCATGTGGCGAGTCAGGGCCCGGGCCACCGAGGCAACCTGTGCTGCCAGCTCCGCGGTGGGGGCAAGGACGACCACGCGGGGCGACTTGGGAGGGGCGCGACCCAAGCCGCCCTTGCCCTCCCCTCCCCCCTCCAGCCCCCGGAGTCGCTGCAAGAGGGGGAGGAGGTAGGCCAGGGTCTTCCCCGAGCCCGTCTGCTCGGCGATAATGCAGGAGGATCCCTGTAGAATGTGCGGGTAGGCAATGGTCTGGACCTTGGAAGGGCGGGCGATGCCCATGGACCCCAGGGCGGCCCGGGCCTCGGGGGAGGCGCCGATCTCCTCGAAGGTCTTCCGGCTGAAGAAGAAGGTGTCCGCCAGACGCGCGGCCCTCTCCTCATCCAAGCCACCCTCATCAGCCTCGGTCCGCAGCCCCCCCTCCCGAAAGCTTTCTTCGTAGTACTCCGTCGGTTCCACCTCTTTTTCCCCCTCGTCGGCCCCCATCTCATCCTCCCTCCATCCCTCCCTTCCTCCCTCCCTCCCTTCCTCTCCTTCCCACCCATGTTCCCTCTTCAACCCCCGCCGGTTCCACATTGGCGTCCGCTGTCCAGGTCCTCCCTGCGGTCGATGTGCAGGCCGACGCCGCCCTCCCTCGAAGCGTCGCTGCTGCCGGTACTCCTCCCCGCTTATCTCTCGAGGCCCTCGCTCCCCCCGCTCCTCCCGCTCGACCCGTGGCGATGGCCGGCGCGACGACTCCGGCGCCGAATGGCCACCTGCATTGCCTCCCATGTATGCGCCTCTCCCCCTCGCCTCCGGACCGGACCCTGGATGCCTTCGACGCGAGGGGGGATCCGGCCGCTCCCTCCGCGGCTCCCACGAACTCTCTCCCCCCTCCTCCCTCAGCAACTCCTCTAGGTCGAAATCCGGCGCGAGGAAATCGTCTTTCCTCGACGTGCCCTTGTCCCCTCCTCCATTACTGCCTCCGCCCCGCTTTCTCCCTCCGTTGCCATATACATGGACACCCGTCCCCTCCCTCAGACGCTGCCTCTGTATACCGTTCTGTGCTCCTCCCCTGTCCCCACCGACGACCGTTGCCGTCGAGGCAGAGCTCCTTTGCCTCAATGGTGAGATCGTGTGAACTTGAGTGTGGGGGGGCATCTCAAAGCCGGAAGCGTGATTGGCCCACAGCAGGCAAGTAGCAGCGGCTGTTGCTGCAGCGCGGAAGAGGTGGGAGGGGCAGTCTGAAGATTTTCTTTTTGCCCATCCACGCGGGTTCGATGTCGTTGCTTTGGACGACACCATCCTGTGCAGTTGTGTGTATGGGAATGCCGTGTAAGAGACCAGACATGGCCGGCTTCAATTGAAGGGGGCCAAAACGAGCGAGGGGGCGGAGCTCGTGGCAAGGGGAGGCGAGAGAGGTATCTTGCCGGGGGACTGGGCCTTCTGTTCCAGTGCCCGCGCCCCGTGACCTCACTGCACGACGTGGGTGCAGCCAGTGGTATAAATGCGAGGAGTAAGAGCGTAGCATGTGAAATTCGTGGGTCATGGCTGCGATGGTGGATTGTGATTGTCACTGACAGGAGGCATCCAGTGGTGCGTGTCGTTTTTGCTCCACGCCAGCCTCCCCTCCCATGACGACCTGACACGATACCTCAACCATCTCCCCTTTTTTTGGCGCACAGGAGCAATTATTTTCGAGTATGGCCATCAGAAGAGGCATCGCGTGTTCTGTACTGCTTTTCCTCGTGGCCGTAACGCATGCTTTCGTACGACCAGCCGCCCCTTCGTCCCTGCAGGTGAGGAAGCAGCAACACCCTGGGCCCCCCCGGGGGCACCCTGAGCATTCGGGTTTAAAGCCTTTACAGGCCAAGGGGTCGGGACCTGAATTTGGACGAAAACAAGCGAAACGAGACTTAATGGAGAGGCAACGAGCGATGGCTGAGTTCAATGCCGAAATTGAAACAACGCCCGTGTTCCAAGTGTTCGCGGCCACGCAGAAGATGAAGGGGTTGTGGATGCCTGTGGCGGCTTTCAAGGCCGACAACGTAGCCAAAGGCGTCGTGGACGCGTCGTTGCAAGAGGGCATTGCTGCCAACATGTTCAAGGGCGTATACAAGGCGCAGGTAGAGACGGCTGTGTCCAAGGCCATCTTTGACAACGAGAGGCGGCTTCGGGAACAGGGTCAAGCCATGCACGCCACCCTAAAGAACGCGCCCAGGGATCAGATCATTTGGGGGTTTAAGATATTGTACAAACCTCTTCAGGACAAGGTGTGAAAAAAAAGATGGAGGTCGATAAAGCGAGAGAAATTGACTCTGTGGGTGGTGCGCGTACACTGGGAAAGAGACGGGACCTTATGACTGGTAGGAGCGAGAATGGCTGATAAGTATTGACATTCCTTCCCTTAACGACAGTTCGGTAAGACTCAGCAGCCGACAGTGGTTACCAAGGACATGTCCAAGAGCCTCTTTGATAAGGTACGCGGTGTTGGAGGGACGCGGATGAGGAGGGATACAGTGTTGGGAGAAAAACAACGAGCAAGGCGTCGTGAACACCTTGGGTCTCATGCCTTCCTGTCCATTCCCCTTACAGTTCAAGGACAGCGTATCGAATAAGGTGCAAGAGACCTTCAGTCTTAAGTTGGAGGAGCCCGCGCCCACTGCGCCAACACCCCCTCCTGCGGGGGGCGGAAAGAAAAAGAAAGGGGGAAAGAAAGACAAAAGCGGTGCTGCCGCTTCAGCGGCAAGCGAGTGACTTTAAAATAGGATGTGTGGTGGGCGAGAACGATTCGACGCGCGGAGGACGTTTCAGGGGACTGACTATCGTTCGGAGGGCTGTTGCATAGGCACGCGAAGGAGGAGGATTGAGGCACTTAAGCAAATTGCAAGAAGGTAGTCACAATGCGCTCTTAATTGTGGTGGAGTCGTTATCTTTTGAAAGAGAACACGGAATATTGATAATATGAATATTAAGTTTTTGCCACAAAGTGGACGGCGGTCCCGGGGAGGTTAGCGCCCAGGTGGTGCGTTTGTGTTGAGTCATTTATTTTTTCTAAGTCTTCCGAGCCAGTTTCATTAATTGACCATCACTTGTTCTTCATCACCTTCTTCGACGCAGAGATATTGCGTCCCATCATGAGACGCCGCCAGGTGCACGGGGATGGGGTCACCACGGACAACGCCTCATCAACTCCAGCATCAGCCCCCACCACATACGAAGGAACATGGTCAGCCCCCGCATCAGAAACATCCCCCCCCGCAGCAACTGCTGCTGTGAACGAGGAAGAGGCGCTACGGGCAAAGGCATTGGGAGTGGACGCCTTGCGACGGGGTGATTACGACCGCGCGGCTCGGTTTCTGGGGATCAGCAGTCGCTTACTTCCAGAAAATGCGGACATTAGAGGGCTTCTCAACTCCGCTTTGGCAGGCCAAGCGCGCACGGACACTCGACGAGCTTCCGCACACCGTGCTGCGGCGGCCACAGCCCCACCATGGTCGCCACAACACGTTTCGGGCCGACTCATGAACGGTTTGGACGCGGTGCTAGATAAAGTTTGGGCGTCTTTGCCCTCGGCGGGTCAAAATCTCATCACACGCTACACCCACCCGTCTATGCGCAAACCTTTGGCATACGTATCGATCCTGATAATAACTGCAGCCACCTACCGCTTTGTCTTGCGCGGTCCACCACTCGTCTTGGGCCATTTGCCGGGCGACATATACTACAATAGCGGAAATGTCGTGGTCTCCGCCCCGCTTCTCTCCTGCTTCTTGGCCTCCATGGCCTTTAGCCAAGTAGCTCGTCTCTTCCAGCGCAGGTGATGAGTAGAGACGTGAATTCTGAAGCTGCGCTATTCGCACGGGAAAGTATTGCCGTGCTTGGAGCCAACAAGGATGCAAATGTGCATATCTAGACAATAATTTCATGACAGATTCTACAAACAGAAATAACGTGGATAACGGGACACTCACCCCTGTCTCTTTGTTAGATTTTCGTCTTTTTACATGGTTCTCGATACCTTCGATACAGAGATGTTTTGATCAAAAACACTGGCGTCTTTTCTACCTGCGCGCATATGTACAACTTGATGCACAAATTTCGCCCGCTTGCGTATGTGCCTACATCTCTTCCAACCCAACATTTCTGTTCTTGTCTTCCTGCCCATAATCGTCCGATGAAACTGCAGATTTGGGCCCTGCCGCGCGGATAGCCGCTTCCAAGCTGCCAAGTCTCGTCATGCTCTGCACCCCGGGGAAAGCCACCAGCACGTCTCGCTCCGCCGTGTCCTCCTCTCCCCTTTCATCCCTTCCTCCCTTGTCGCCACCCATCCCATTCCTGTCGCGTCGCTCCGGTCGCGCCTGGAGGTCATCAAAATATTTCCAGTCGGGGCCCAGGCACGCCACCATCCGTCTTCGCCCCTCTTCCCAGAGCGACGCACGCCTGCCTTGTCGCACACGTTTCAACTCCAGCACCCGTGCCGCCACGCACGCGCGCAGCAGCAGCAAGACCTCCGAGAAGGAGAACATGGGCAGATAGTCGGAGCGGACCGCGGTCCAGGACATGCCGGGGTGGGTGTGGATCGCGGCAATCAGAGATCGGAGGGCCCGGAGGAGGAGAAACACGTGCAGCTGACCGTCGGGAATCGTCAACCAAGGCAGAGCGAGTCGGGTGGCAGGGAAGCTTTCCTTCTGGCGACGGTTCGAAGAGTGGTCAGGAATAGAAGCCGTTCCAGAGGCGGAGACAGCGTCCAAACCCGGAGACATGTCGGCGTCCTCCACAGTCCCATCTGTGGCAGACCCGGGAGCCGCGACCATCATCCAGGGCGTGGCCTGTGTCCGGCTGACAAATCGCGGCCCAAAAAAGGAAGGCACGCGCAGCACATGCCCGCGCCGGATGCCCTCGTCCAGGCAACTTCGGACGAGGTTTTCGCCGATCCCATCGTCTGGCTTGCCCTCGTGATTCAAGCCCGTAACCCCTTCCTGAAGCGCAGCCCGTATCGACGCCATGTCGCGGCAAAGGTCCTGGAAAGATACCCCATCCACAGAGGCTTTCTCTACCAAAGATATCAGCTCCGCAAACCCTTCGGGCAACCGCTCCTCCCTCCGGTCCTCCATCTCGCCTTCCTCTCCGTCCGCCGGCCTCCAGGTTTCCTGGCCCCACATCAAAATGTTCACCGCTCCCTCCAGCTCCTCCGTCGCTCCTTCCTCCACCGCCAGGGTCTCAGGCCCCCCTAGCGTCACAGAGACCCGGGAGAGGGGCTCTGTCACGAAACCTCGACCCAGCAAGGGCTGGCTCCCTGCTGACGAGGCGCGATATCCAGGTCCAAGAACCGCCGGGCTGGCCATATGTCCTGCGCCCGGGGGGACAGGCCCCCCTCTCCTCCACCCTCCGTCCCGCCCGTGCGGACCCAGCAAGGCATGCCCGAAGGACTCCACCAAACGACAGACCGCGCCCGACGGCCAGGTTCCCACGTCCTGACTCGTGCGCTCCACACGCGGGGGCCCGAGCGCCCGGAAGAACCCTTGAGGATACAGGGCCGCTCCTTTCATCATCGCGTCATCGAAGCGGCGCGACAGCGTGAGCGTGCCCTGCTGGCGGAATGTTCGCTTCGCCGTGCCCACACCCGGCCCAGATCCCGCGCCCATCCACGCCTCTCCCCCTTCGCCCTCTCTCCTTCCACCGCTTTCCTCTCCCTCCTCCCCCCCCCCCCCGTCCTCTTCCTGCACCCGGTCCGCATTCTCTTCCCCCCCCCCTGGGACCTGACAACTCTCCTCCACCAACCAGCCATCATCCCACAACTCCCGCAAACTCCGCCGAATCGCCTCCGCCGGCAACCCTGCCAAGGCCCTGCGCCGCGCGCGCACAAGCGACGGATCCCCCGCCACCGCCAGTCCTTGCTTAACCTTGACCAGAGTCGCCGCGAAGCAAGGAGTCGTGTCCTGGATGGCGGCGTAGCAGGCCTCACGGTCCCCCCTCTCCGTCCACTGCCCCGCCTCTTGCCGCTGGGCGGCCCGCAGCCTCGCCAAGACCCGGGTGGCGGTCTCTGAGCTTCGAAGCAAAGCCTCCAGTCGCCGCAAACAGGCCATACGGGGCCGGCCCGTCTTCTCGACAACCGCTTCCCACTGCATCCGAAACCGACGGCCACGTGGGGGGCCGACCTTCGCGCACCTGCCCCCACCCTCTCGCCCCCCGTCCGCAGACAACCGCCCCCTGCCGTCTGCCGCGACTCGATCCGTGTTGTCGACCCCAGGAGCCCCTTCAACCCCCGATCCCCCTTCCGCTCCCTGCTCTCCTACCAGCTCCTCCACCTCAAGCAGCACCTCCGGCGTCCGTTTCCTGCCCATCCTCGATCCATACATGGCCCTCTGCCGCACGTAGGCCTCCATCAACGCCTCGTCGAACTCATCGTCAAGCAAGGGGGGCCGAGTAGGCGCCGTCTCTCCCTCCCGCTGCTCCGACCTCAGAGGGCGGGAGCCATCGCCGAGAGACCCAGCGCGGGCCCGCCGAGGAGCCGCGCGGCCGAAGCTCTCTTCCTCGTCCCCCATGTCTCCCGTTTTCCTCCGTTTCGCTGGCACCCTCGTGGCGGGTGCTGCCTCAGGGAAAGTGCCCGGCACGCGCGGAGGCAAAGGCAGGACGGAGGAGGCCGCGCTCGTTGCCATAGCCGGCGAGGGCACTGGAGGCATGAATGCGGGGATGGGCGGGGGAGCAACCTCCTCTCCTTCCGTGTCAGCCTCCCCCTCCCCATCTGCTTCGTGCAACTCGTCCGCCAGCGCCGCGGCTTCCCACTCGCGGCCCTCCGACGCTCCCACCGCCTTGCCAGCCTCGGACCGTGACGTACCCCGCCGGGCACGCTTGACATCCAACGCGTCCTCCGCCTCTTCCTCCGCTGCCCCCGCGACCAGACACGCGCCGAAGGCAGCCCGAGCCCCCGCGAGGCCCGCTCTCCGCGGCCATTTTTTCTTCGTCAGATTGCGCGCCTTCTCCGCCCACGCCTTCGTCTGCGTGAGGTGCGGTAAGAGTCTGAGAAGGGCGTCGGGTAGGCGGAACCGGGTCCTCTCCTCCGCCAAGGGCCTGCGACCTGAGCCGTCGAGGACAGGCAGGCCTGGTCCATCCCGGTCTTGCCCGCCTTCCTTTCCCGCCCCTCCCCCGCCGGACTCGGCGTCGAGCCCAGTGGCTACAGGGGGTGCGGTCTGGATCGCGTGGAGGACCTGCCGCGACGGGCGCTCCCCTAACGCCAGCGTCCTCAGGGTCTCCCAGTACCTCTTCAAGTCGAGCAATCCAGCCTCCGCGTGCCTCAAGTCGAAGCTCAGCTTGCGCCGTTGCCTCGCGGGAGGTTCGACGGGCTTGGGTCCTGGCGCGAGCTTCCCCTCCACACAAGAGCCCGTGCCATCCTCGCCTTCCTCCTGGTCTGCCCTCTCCTCCCGGGCCCCTCCCCCGCCTGACACAGCCTTAACCTTCGAAGAGGACAAGCCCGTCGGGGCCTGGGAAAGACAATTTGTGTCCACGCTCGCCACGAGCGTCACTTCCAGCTTGACGTGGATCGTCCCCAGAGTCTGAGCCCAAGGAAGCCGCGAGGAGCACCAGTCCGGAGTCCCTCCCTCTCCGACAAGACCCTCTCCCTCTTCCCTGCCGTCCCTCCTCATTCCGACGCCCGCCCCCCCTTCCTCGGGCCCCACCTTCAGGTCGATCTGCAGCTCCCGCGTGAACGTGTCCTTCCCCACCACGGCCCACTGCCTGCTCTGACCGGTACTGCCTCGGTAGCCCTCGACGCCGGCAGCGTCTCTGCCCTCGCCTGTCCCTTGGGGCGCATCCAGCACTACTTCCAGAATCCTGAGATGATCCAGCATGTCCTGCAGCATTTTCCCCCACGCCGAGACCGCTTCCTCGGGGAAGAAAGCCGCCAACAAAACGGGCGGAAGCTCGCGCATGCGGGCGCCCGCCGCCACGTGCTCCCTCAACAGCTCCACCTTTTCCCCGGTCCAGGCTACCCTGACCAAGCCATACACCCTCACATATTTCCCCACCGGCATCTCGGCGAAGAAGGCCGACAGGTCGACGGGGGCTACAGGGGGCCTGGGGGCAGTTGGCGGGTCGGCTGGCCCCATCCCCGCGCCCAGGCCAAGGCCCGCTGCTCTCGATGGATCTCCCTCCCTCCCTTCTACCCCTCCTCCCTCCCCTACTGCCGCCTCCCTGGCCATGGCGTGTTGCCAGAGCATGTCATGCAAGTACTCGATGCGTGGCATGGCTCGCTGCAAGACGCGCAGATCCTTCTCCGCCCGCCGCCAAGTCTTGACGTCGATAGGCTCGGCCTCCTCGCCTGCTTCCTCCTCCTCGTCCTCGTCCTCCTCTCCATCTCCGTCCAGTCTGCCCGCTCCACCCTGCTCGAACATCCCCCCCTTCTCTTCCTCATCCTCCATCACCCGCCCTCCCCTCCTCCCCTCCCCTTCTGCCTCCCCCTCTTCTCCTTCCGCCTCCTCCTCCTCCTCCTCCCCCTCGTAAGCCTCCTCCTCCTCGCTCGTCTCCTCCTCCTTCACGCGTCGCCCCCCCAGACTTCCTCCCTTCCCCCTCTTGGCCAGCCCCGCCTTCCCCCCCGACGTCCGCTGCTGTCCCCGCCCCCGCTTCTTCCCCATCCCATCCCCCCCCGGGAGAAAGGACGCAGGCGTCGGCTCAGGGTCACCAGCGCCTGCACCTCCGGCCCTCCCGGATCCAAGTCCGGCCGCGTCACCACCAAGACCGGGTGCCGCCCCGGCACGCTCACCGCCACCAGACGGATCACGCGCTGCTCCTCCAGGTCGCCCAGGAGCCGGCGGACGGACTTCCGATCGATCTGCCGCCCTTGCCCGCCCTCCCTGTCCCGCAAGAGACGGGCCACGTCCAGCTCCCGCAAACACCCCGCGCGCACCACCTCCCGGTGCGCCATCTCCATCCGCCGGCGACGGAGGCCCGTGAAGGTCTTGTGCCAGGGCTGCGCGCTCCCCCCCAGGCCTCGGGCGACCTCGCCCTTGTCGGCCTCGACCTCCCCGGGCCCGGTCCCACCGCCAGCGCCCGCACCCGTCAGCTCCCCGCCGCGACTCGCCCGGCCCTGCTCCGCGACCCGTTCCACCGACCCCTTTTCCCCCATCTCCTTGTCCACGCCCCCCTCCCTTTCCTGCACTTCCATCGCCATCAATTCCAACACCGACAAAGCTCGGCGTCCTTCCTCCCCTTTCCTCCCTCCTCTCTCCTCCTCCCTTCCTCCTCCTCCCGTCCCATCCACCCCCAATCCCCCTCCTCCATTCGCTCTCTCCCGCCCTCCCGCGTCCCCCCCCCCTCTCCCTTCCCAGGCTACCCGCCTCGCCTCGCCCGTACCCCACCCTTCCTCCTCCGCCGGCACAGCCGCGGGCCCGAGCAGGCAATAGGCAGCCGTCCGCCCGTGGGTGACCTTGGAAGCCCGGAGCCCGTAGGCGGGCCGGTTCACCAGCATGGTCAGGAGCCGGTTCGCCCGCTTGCTTCCCAGCCCGAGCAGCCGCTCCACGTCCGGCACCGACACGCCCTTGCCGCCGCGGACGTAGGCCAGGCGGCACATTTGCCGGACCTCGTCCAACTCCTTCACGTTGCCCAAGGGCAGGGGCCGCTGCCAGGGCCCAAGGCTCGCTGCCTCCCCCCCCCCCAGCCCTCCCTCCAGCCCTCCCTCTCTACCGTCTTCCTCCGCCTCTTCCTCCTTCACCGCCTCGCCCCCGCTGCTGATCGCGCCCGAGCCTGTGCTGGTGGGAGGGCGGGCGATCACCTCCCATCCCGTCCCGCCCTCGTCTTCTCCCCCGGCCGCCACCACCCGAAGAGCCGACCGTGCGTCGAAGTCTCGGTACTGCGTGGCCCTGACCAGGGCCTGGGCGGAGGGGCCGTCGAGGCGCAGGAGGCGGGCCACGTCCTCCAGCCCGACCCGCACTTCTCTCGCCGTCCGCGCCATGCGGGGACCCAGCAGGCCCTCCTCGCCCCCCGGGCAGCCCCCGCCGGCGGGCAAGGACGCGGAGAAGTGCTGGCAGATCCTTTGCGCGATCGTCTTCCCCTGCTCGCCGTAGAGGGCTTCCCTTGCATAGTCCACGACCCGGTCGTGGGTCCGCGCGCGTTCGATCAGCTGCCCGCGCTCCGGGTAGTGGTCGCGCGACAGACGTGAAAAGAGGACGCGCTTGTTTCCAGGGGGCTTCCCCGGCGGGTTGGGCACCAGCCGGGCAGTTTTTTTCACATGCCCTTGTCCGACCAGGCGGTCCAAGAGGAAGCTAGGAGTCGCGCCCTTGAGTCCCCGGCCTTTGGCCTCGGCGTCCACCTCCGCGCCGGTCAGTCCCCTCGCCTTTGACGCGGCCAGGATCTCCAAGATCTCCGTCCCGTGGGTCTCTTCGGGCAGGTCCGAGGCGTGCAAGGCGCCCAAGGCGCGA